>NC_069502.1:215495060-215727560 GCF_027579735.1 Bombina bombina
CGAGGCGGGAGTGCGGCGGTTTAGGGGTTAATACATTTATTAAAGTGGCGATGATGTCCGGTCGGCAGATTAGGAGTTAATAATAGTAGTTAGGTGGCGGCGATGTTGGGGGCGGCAAATTAGGGGTTAATAAATATAATGTAGGTGTTCGCAATGTTAGGGGCAGCAGATTAGGGGTTCATAGGTATAATGTAGGTGGCGGCGATGTCCGGTCGGCAGATTAGGGGTTCAATTTTTTTATTTTAGTGTTTGCGATGTGGGGGGGGGGATCAGTTTAGGGGTTAATAGGTAGTTTATGGGTGTTAGTGTACTTTTTAGCACTTTAGTTAAGAGCTTTATGTTCCGGCGTTAGTCCATAAAACTCTTAACTACTGACTTTTAAATGCGTTAGGAGTCTGGACAGGAGAGGGTCTACCGCTCACTTCTTCCAAGACTCGTAATACCGGCATTAGGCAAATCCCATAGAAAAGATAGGATACGCAATTGACGTAAGCGGATTTGCAGTAGCTTCGAGTCACGGAAGAAAAGTGAGCGGTACACCCTTACTTGTCAGACTTGTAATACCAGCGGGCGTTAAAAAGCAGCATTGGGACCTCTCAACAATGCTTTTTAAGGCTAACGCCAAACTCGTGATCTAGACGTTTGTTTAATGAACAATACTCCCAGACATGCAATATCTATACTTTACAAACATTTATGCTAGCAGATACACAAAGGTTGCCCACATATACTAGAGTATGGTAGAGGGAATTGGGAATTAACATAGACGCGGAGGATTAGCAAAATACTTTACTTGCGACCAAAAAATCATCAATCTCTGTAAAAGTATTGGAGACAAACTACAAATTTCTCACAAGGTGGTATCTCACCCCCACCAGATTACATAAATTTTACAAAATATCGAACAATAAATGTTGGAGGGGATGTGGGGAAGAGGGAAGTCCAACACACATATGGTGGAGTTCTGATAAACTAGACACATTCTGGATAAAGGTGCTCAGGCAGATGTCTGACATAATAAAGGAACAAATGCCAAATGACCCACTAATCCTCTTTTATTTATCCCTCCCTAAACTCAGTAACAATATTGCCAAACTCTTACTAACCCTGATGATTAATAGTCCTAAAACCCTTATCCTGAGGTACTGGAAATCAAACAGTGCTTACAGTCGCAGAGTGGAGAGTGCAGATAGAAAATCTTCTACAGTTGGAGAGATACCACCAATTACAGTCAGAAACCACAGAAACACATGAGTTAATGATAGACATGTGCAAGCAATATGCTTCTATACCCCATTGAATGGAAGCCCAGTTCAAATACACTTTAGACACATAATATATAGAGGTTAGGCATAGTTAATAGACTCTTACTTCTCTCACTTTCTGGTGTATTCATGTCTTGGACCTAGCTTATTGTGTAATGAGTGTGGGATATTTAATTATAATATGGGAAGACCTAGGAGCGCCTAGCACAGGCAGAGGAAGTGGTATAGGATGTTAACTAGTATCTCTGCAGGTTAGCCAAGGTTAAATAATTAAGAATAATGGATACACGTTCTAGGACGTCTCAAATAATCCTATTGACTAAATAGGATATAAATTTAATACAGTTAAAAGTACAGATTTAGTACAATAAAACACAATATGTTAATACAGTAAAAAACAATAGGTTAAAATCATGGATCCATGTTACATAACACGCAAATTGCATAAGTCGATAACATATGATTAATAGGATAAAACAATGGTAATGCAATAATAATGCAATAATAAATGTAATAATGGATGAAAAAACAATGGTAATGTAATAATAAATCAGAATCGTTGGGAAAACAAAGGGAAATAGTTTTCCCTGCTAGTGAGATATACAAAGGTGAAAGAGAATATGTATCTCTCAAAATATGACCAATGTGGAAATTAAAAAGTGATCTTAGATGCAAGACATCAAAAAATATCAAAAAATATCGAAAAAATAAAAAATTTACAAAAAATTATGTGTTCGTGGTAAAGTTAGTTGTGAAAAGTTCCAATAAAAAACTCCAATAAAAAATTGTGTTAGTTAATTCCAATGAAAAGGTGTGTGTCTGTGATTAAAACTTCCTTAAGTGTCCTCAAAAAATCCAACAAATATTGATGTGGTGGGTAAGGGGATGTCCGGTAAATCCTGGATTCAAACCTTATATCCAACCTGTAAAAGAAATCTAAAATAGTGCAATAATGCTAACAAATGAACATATAATGTAAGAAAAGTGCTCACCAATTTCTGCCAATGCGTTTCGGCCCTAATCTGGGCCTTTTTCAAGACTATATATATATATATATATATATATATATAAATATATATAAAAAAAGATTAGGGCCGAAACGCGTTGGCAGAAATTGGTGAGCACTTTTCTTACATTATATGTTCATTTGTTAGCATTATTGCACTATTTTAGATTTCTTTTACAGGTTGGATATAAGGTTTGAATCCAGGATTTACCGGACATCCCCTTACCCACCACATCAATATTTGTTGGATTTTTTGAGGACACTTAAGGAAGTTTTAATCACAGACACACACCTTTTCATTGGAATTAACTAACACAATTTTTTATTGGAGTTTTTTATTGGAACTTTTCACAACTAACTTTACCACGAACACATAATTTTTTGTAAATTTTTTATTTTTTCGATATTTTTTGATATTTTTTGATGTCTTGCATCTAAGATCACTTTTTAATTTCCACATTGGTCATATTTTGAGAGATACATATTCTCTTTCACCTTTGTATATCTCACTAGCAGGGAAAACTATTTCCCTTTGTTTTCCCAACGATTCTGATTTATTATTACATTACCATTGTTTTTTCATCCATTATTACATTTATTATTGCATTATTATTGCATTACCATTGTTTTATCCTATTAATCATATGTTATTGACTTATGCAATTTGCATGTTATGTAACATGGATCCATGATTTTAACCCATATTGTGTTTTATTGTACTAAATCTGTACTTTTAACTGTATTAAATTTATATCCTATTTAGTCAATAGGATTATTTGAGACGTCCTAGAACGTTTATCCATTATTCTTAATTATTTAACCTTGGCTAACCTGCAGAGATACTAGTTAGCATCCTATACCACTTCCTCGGCCTGTGCTAGGCGCTCCTAGGTCTTCCCATATTATAATTACTTTTTCTAAGGGTGAGCTAGGTCCCCTTTTGTACCCAGGAGCCAGTAGGAACTACCCGTGAGCGCTGTGAGATACCTAATAATCATCTGAGATATTTAAATGACAGATGCTCAGTGCCCAGCAAACTCAAACTGAACTCTCGTACTGGATGGCACAAATACTGGAATTCACAATAGTTTAAATATTATCGCTATGTACATCCTTAGTGTGTAGTTGGAATATAATGATCTTATATTGTCCTGAGATATGTATTGTTCTGTAAATGTTTTGCTCGACTCCCAGAGCAGATTAAGACTGACGTGCTGCAGAGATACTAGACAAAATATGAGATGTGTTATTGAGTAGACACCATAACGAATTATTACATGTTTTGTTCAATTACCCTATGTCATGTATAACAATTTTATTGTAAATAAAGTTTTTTTTGGAAAGGTATAGATCTATAGAGATAGAAAAATACATAGAACATATTACCTTGTGTGAAGAACAGTGGGGTTGGAAATTTTTAGAACAACAACACAAACATTTTATTAAATATGAATATTGCATAAATATGCTTTTACATGTTTTCAGCAACTTGCAAAGGGTTCCAATGCCCATATATATATATATATATATATATATATATATATATAGATGTGTTCACACGTATAAACACACGCACACATATATTGTATATATACATATAAATATTTAAATATGTATATGTATGTAACTCTATTTTCAAGCAACATTAAAGGGATAGGAAAGTCAAAATTAAACTTGCATGAGTCAGATAGAGCATGTTATTTTAAGACACTTATAATTTCACTTCTATTTTTTTTTTTTTTTAAATAATTTTTTTATTGAGGTTATGCGACAATACAATAAACATCATACATTAATATGCGTGAAATAGTAAAAACGTTTCAGTCATTTGTGAATAGACATTATCGGCCGTTGAATGACAATAGCGATCAAAAACAACAAAAATTGCAACAATGTCCAACAGCAAATTAGTTTCTCAAACCTCTAGTTTTTTATATACATTAGCAAAACTGGCTGACTAGTGAAAAGGCCTCTCATGGGCCCATTAGTTACGTAGAAATTAAATAGTATAGAATAGTCAGATTTGCGGCCTCTGCTGGGCCTAAGTGTAGCTTATAGTAAAAATATTATGGGTGGGGGAGGAATTTCAGCGGGTAAGCACCACTTGTTAAATAGGGGGGATAAATGGAGGGGCGGAGCCAAATAGAATAAACTCTTAAGAGAGAAAAAAAATAGAATGGATTTTGTACCCAGGAGCCAGTAGGAACTACCCGTGAGCGCTGTGAGATACCTAATAATCATCTGAGATATTTAATTGACAGATGCTCAGTGCCCAGCAAACTCAAACTGAACTTTCGTACTGGATGGCACAAATACTGGAATTCACAATAGTTTAAATATTATCGCTATGTACATCCTTAGTGTGTAGTTGGAATATAATGATCTTATATTGTCCTGAGATATGTATTGTTCTGTAAATGTTTTGCTCGACTCCCAGAGCAGATTAAGACTGACGTGCTGCAGAGATACTAGACAAAATATGAGATGTGTTATTGAGTAGACACCATAACGAACTATTACATGTTTTGTTCAATTACCCTATGTCATGTATAACAATTTTATTGTAAATAAAGTTTTTTTTGGAAAGGTATAGATCTATAGAGATAGAAAAATACATAGAACATATTACCTTGTGTGAAGAACAGTGGGGTTGGAAATTTTTAGAACAACAACACAAACACTTTATTAAATATGAATATTGCATAAATATGCTTTTACATGTTTTCAGCAACTTGCAAAGGGTTCCAATGCCCATATATATATATATATATATATATATATATATATATATATATATATATAGATGTGTTCACACGTATAAACACACGCACACATATATTGTATATATACATATAAATATTTAAATATGTATATGTATGTAACTCTATTTTCAAGCAACATTAAAGGGATAGGAAAGTCAAAATTAAACTTGCATGAGTCAGATAGAGCATGTTATTTTAAGACACTTATAATTTCACTTCTATTTTTTTTTTTTTTTAAATAATTTTTTTATTGAGGTTATGCGACAATACAATAAACATCATACATTAATATGCGTGAAATAGTAAAAACGTTTCAGTCATTTGTGAATAGACATTATCGGCCGTAGAATGACAATAGCGATCAAAAACAACAAAAATTGCAACAATGTCCAACAGCAAATTAGTTTCTCAAACCTCTAGTTTTTTATATACATTAGCAAAACTGGCTGACTAGTGAAAAGGCCTCTCATGGGCCCATTAGTTACGTAGAAATGAAATAGTATAGAATAGTCAGATTTGCGGCCTCTGCTGGGCCTAAGTGTAGCTTATAGTAAAAATATTATGGGTGGGGGAGGAATTTCAGCGGGTAAGCACCACTTGTTAAATAGGGGGGATAAATGGAGGGTCGGAGCCAAATAGAATAAACTCTTAAGAGAGAAAAAAAATAGAATGGATTAAATATTAGGTCTGATTATCTAAGCCGCGTGTATAGGGCAAAATATCAGTGAGGATTCTATGGCATTGAGATGCTTAAAGGGACAGTTTACTCAAAAAATTTCTCCCCTTTAATTTGTTCCCAATGATCCACTTTACCTGCTGGAGTGTATTAAATTGTTTACAAGTAGCTCCTTTACCCTTATATTGGCATTTGAAATGGTTGATTTAGCATGTGGTATCCCCACCTATTCTGAAAGTTTGTGGCCGCGCGTACCAGCTATAGATAAGCTTTGTAAACACAGCCAGCAGAAGAAATTACACTCCCAGTTGGATATAGCAGAGATAAGGTAATAAAATGTTGATTTTCCATTGTTCTCTCAAGTTACTGGTGATTGTTTTAAGGACAGATATAAGATAAAGAAGCAGGTATATGTGCACAATGTGATACAGTAATGAGATGTGATTATATCTACAAGCTCAACCCATTGTATTAGGTTGTGGCTTCAAAACACAAAATCAGAGCTTTAATATACACAAATAAGCCTTAAAAAGCTAATTTTCATAAATTTTTTACTCTGCAGTTGGTAAAAAAACCAATTGTAAACACATTAAGGGAAAAACTATTTTACAGTATACTGTCCCTTTAATATTTACAGGAACTTAAATGACAACAGTCTACGTGGAATTTTAGGGCAATCATGCAGGTTTATATAAGACTTGAGCTTGTAACAGGCCAAAACTGATATATAGGGTGTATAACAGTGAATAAGGTTTAGTCTGATGTGTGATACCCTTATGTACCTAAGGTGTTGATGTAGCCATGCCAAATATAAAATGCAAACAAGTAAGTGATAAACATAAACATTAAATGTAGAGCATATTCTCTATGCAGGCAGATAGTCATAGCGAACTCTGTGAGAAGGAGAGTCCCTTCCCCCTGAGAGCGAGAGTTAGTTAAACATTCATCATACAGATGCAAAACATAGCACTAACGCATTATCTAAACAACAGCGAGCTTCTTAGATAGAAGGGATATATATTAGGATCACGCTGTACTAGGATGACTTGAAAAAGTTATCTAAAAATCGAAATGCTTAATATTTAGCGGTTCCCTAGCCTCATACTTAGAGGGGATTAGGTGCTAATTTTGTAACACTATACACGAACATTAAAAATATGCGGCAATCTGATATAGTAATGACCAAAGTTATGATGCTATGAGGCCATGGAGTGGTAAGCGGGCTTAAATGTGATGTGTTAAAGGTAGTTAGCATGAAACATCACTATGGTATATGCGCTCATATCCACAGATCTACTTACTCATCTCCATAAGTCTATGCAATTACACATATAGACTTCCTTATATAAAGAGACTATACATTAGTGTTTGCGGCGATGTGCGCAACCTCAAGTAGGGTCACAAATACATATATGCCCCATAGCGCTAAATATTGTCATACAGATATTTAAGCCGTGAAGCAATATAGCGATATACATTGATAAGTGAGGAAAAGGCAGACCATATTAAGAAAAGATAATAGTATCCAGCTGGATCTCCTTAGTCTAGCTTATCCCTACATACTCTTGGCATATATATAACTTTTGGAGACTATTTGTCATATGGAAAACTACTATTGTGCAGGAAGAGGCTAAGCACCAACAGTATAATAACCCAGGTGTAGGGTAATAGGCAGTCCCAGCATGGTGAGAGTACATGGTCTATTATCATATGCTTTGCTAAATTACAAGGTGAAATGTTTTAACTGCAGAGACAGAGCCATGTTATATAGCGTTTCATATTTAAACATAAGTAAGCTAATTATTTGTGTAGCTCTTATCTGGAGGAAGTGAAAGCCAGAATAGAACACATGATCCCAAATAATTTATGTGAAGTGAAGCGTATCATCTGTGCCATCCTTAGTTAATCCCCTTCTATATTTGCACTAATACTTAGAAGAGCATGCTGCTCTGCATAAGGCTCGATGCCAGGAGTCGAACATTGCAGGACAAAACCCACCTGTATAAATATTTACATAGGAATACCTCTCCTATCATTGGGTTCTCATACTAGAGTAGTACTGAGGCTTAAAGAATAGGACTGTATCATTAGGGTATATTGAGCCTTATAGCTATATATACATGTGAAGATCTTGGTGGGTGATAGGTTATAAGGAGCAGCCAGGGGAGCTAAGACGTTACGAGTATTAACTATATAAATAAAAAGATATGTCACAGTAATAGCAATTCACATAGGTATCCAGGACTGACCTAACAATTAAAAAAACAAGCAGTATATGAACTTATCCAAATATTACTTATCAAACTTGTCTACTAGTAGAGATGGAGTATGACAAAAAATATACAGTATCATAAAACACTTAAGAAGATAGTGAATAGTGATGTCCCGAACTGTTCGCCCGCGAACGGTTCCCAGCGAACATAGCTTGTTCGCGTTCGCGTCTGCGGGCGAAAACATGGCGATGTTCGATCCGCCGCTATGTGTCATCATTGAGGAAACTTTGACCCTGTATGTCACAGCCGTCTGACACATTAGAGCCAATCAACATCAAACACTCCCTCACAGACCCTCCCAGCTACTCGGAATCTGCCATTTTAGACTCATAACGACCTTGCTTTCTTTTTTTTTTTTTTTTATAAATAATTTTTTTATTGAGGTAATATTTCAAACAAAAATAAAATTACACAGGAAAAACATCATGGCAACATGCCCATTTGACAGACATCAGAACTTACATGATGGACTAAACAAGCATGGCTTCATATCTGTAAAATCTAAGTATACCTTTACGCAAAGGTACATTTTCTAGCCATGTATATTACCTCATTTTATCTTAAGTGCATTTTCAAAAGGACAAATATCATAGAACAAAACAACCAACGTAGTCTAAGCCTAACTTCAGTGAACAATTTGCAACATATGCAGGCTTGTACTTGTCCATGACATATTCAAAAGACAAAAGAAGAATATATAGGTGATGGGTAGAGAATGGAAAGAATGTTAATAGGGCCACACTTTGACCCAATGCTGTAATAATGTTATCTCTACCTTAAGCAGAACTAATGACATGCAAGAAGTTCCCCTAAATACATAGAAATTAAGATATATTATACCCCACTTAAACAATGATGGCCTCATTTGGACCTTAGGCGATAGATACAAATAATAGAAAATGCTGGGGGATACCCTAGTATGGTGTAGTGATATACTTCTCAGTGCATCCATTAAATTACTATAGGCCTTTCCAGGGCCTCAGATTCACATAGAACCAATAACTTTCTAGTCTGAGGGGTTTTGGACAATGCAGGCCTCCATCAGGCCTGCACCTTAATGTGATATATGCAGCAGTTATTACAACCCCATACATAAATATAGCATAACATAACCCTCATGTTTTATATCAATGTAATACAGTTAATCAGACAGCACAATATCATAACATGTTATAACTGAATATAAAGGGAGAACTTGGTTAATAGGACTGTCAACACATATCATATTATTCAGTCTAGGAGAAAGAAGAGAAATAAAAAAATCCCATCATGCCAATAAAATAAAATGTCCGACATATCCCACTCCACAAACACAAAGGCACTACCAGACTTCATATAAGTAAAACTCAACCATTACAGGCATCATTCCGGTACAGTTTACATTGACTGATATGCTTGGGGATTTTTATCTGTCCCTGATCACGCTGTCCACAGTTTAACCGACCCCAGCTCTCACCTCCTTCAGAACATATAGAGCCATATGGCCCTGGGAGTCCAGATACCGGGAGCTTTCTGAGGAGGCTGTATAGACAATAGTGCAGCGACCACTCGTCTGCGGCTTTTGTCCCCCGGCAGGGCCATGCGTCAGGGAGCCGGCCGCTCTCCCCACCTCGCCCCCACAAGGGACACCAGCCCGACGACCCTCTGCGCACTCTGTATCAGCCGTTTCTGCCACATCCGTTAGCGGGCATTCTGCTCCACACTCTTCGAGATCTGGGTTAGGGTGGAATTCTTGAGACAGGTTTTGCAGCGCCTCTGTGCTCTCCTCCTTGATCTCGGACCATTCAAGATCCGAGCGCCATTTGCCCATTGCGGCATTAGCAGTCTCCCAATTGTTGCCATGCTGCACTGCAGAAATGGTTGCAATGCGATCAATCTTCTCGCATATCTGCCTTTCTCGCTCCTTTAATAGAGCCTGTATTAGGGTAAGCATCTCCTTCATGACAGAGGATGTCAGTATACTCTGTTCACCCGGTATCCCGGGGGGGGAGCTGGGATCTCTCTCCTTGGAGGACGCCAGAGACACTCAGCGGTCCGGTTGGGAAGTCCTGGTGTGCTTAGTAAAGAAAATTTTTTATATAGAGCCATTCAGCTAAGTGTCCTCTATGATATAACATAAAAATTATTGCTGGATGGCTATATGGTCCACAGATTACAGGCGGAATGTAACTCTGAGTAGCAGAGCTCCCAATTTAGCAGCCATCTTAGGCCATAGCCCGGACACGCCCCCGACCTTGCTTTCTTAATGAGAGGACGTGTTGTGTTTTTGCTCCTGACATTAATAGGAAAAACATAGCTAGGCTAGTTTATTTAGTGTCCACTACAGTCCAGAAGGACTCCACTCATCTCTGCTGCAAGGAAAGCACCCCAAAAAGCCCTTTTTAGGGCTATATTTCGTGCCGTTTTTTTTTTTCCTATTTTTTTTATTAGCATTTGCCTGGCTTTCAGCCTGTGTGTTTAAGGCTCACAGCATATGCTGTGATTACTGCCACCACTGATATCTCCCTAACAACATTAGTTTAAATTTAACTAACCAAAAAGTTTTACTTAACACAACAAAATTACCGTAACCCTTACACTACCTGATAGATACAACATCATAACTGATGTTTTAAAGCACGTTACTGCAAACAATTGGGAATGTTAGTTGATTTAGGCCCTTTGTGGGTTAAAAGCAGACTCTGCATAAACTATGTAATTTTCCATGGGAGTTTTGCCATGGATCCCCCTCCAGCATGCCACAGTCCAGGTGTTAGTACCCTTGAAACAACTTTTCCATCACTATTGTGGCCAGAAAGAGTCCATGTAGGTTTTAAAGTTTGCCTGCCTATTGAAGTCAATGGTGGAAAATTTTAGGTTTGCGACATCACTAATAGTGAACAGTTATATCTAATGACTATAAAACAAACATTTCTCAATCTGATGCCCAACCCTTCCTAATTACAGGGCCGTGAGAGTAGAAGAACACAAAACATTTAGCCGCCATCTTAGAGAGTTCCCAGAGCCAATATATCTCTGCAGCCCAGTCATTTAAACCTTGTCTATTTTGTCCATGGTCGCATGTAGAATCAAGCAACCTACTGTAGATCACTAGGTGTGCATATAATGTTTGGAGCACGCAAAGTCTTTAATATAAGCTGCACGATATATGAAGACAAAAACAGATCTGTCTCACTAGCCTATACTGGCTCTTCTGGTGTAAATGCAACGTGGGAGAACCCGCACAGGGTCCCTCCGTTGTGGGGTAAAAGGCAAAAAGTTACCATATGGGCAGATCATGAGTAGACAGCCTTTTTGGGAGAGATCGATCTCTGCGGGCATGGGTCAATAGCGGTTCCCACCTCTGCTTATCCTTGATGAGCTGCCTCACTGAAATCTTTGCCGGTTCTTCTGTCCCATCTAAGATAATATCGCAAAGTGCTGTGAGCGGTCGATATATGCGCTCTGACCTCTGCACACAGGAACCTTCTACACCGCACGGTGCCTTAGTAGTGTTAGGGCTTGGGGACATGTGCATGCTTAGATGAGGGAGTACACCGGATATCTGGTACTGCAGAACTTTGTTCTGGGGAGTTTCCACTATACCCGTCAGACTAGCTGTCATATGAAGTGCGTTATCCATTTCCAGTTGCGTCGGGTCACCTCCTTCATAGCCGCCTAAGATACAGATCGGGTCTTCTCCGGGCTGCTCCGCCTGTGATCGTGTGGGGTAAGGCTGGGCAAGCAACGGATCCTCTGTCAGGCCCGCCATGTGGGCCTCATAGTGAGGTAGGCAGGTAGCACCATCTTGGGTTCGTAGCTCCGTAAAGACGGACCGTAGATTACTGAAATGACTGTCAGCTTTGTCCAATAAGCCCGCCAGCAGTGTAGTTAGATGTACAGAAATGTCTTCCATCTTAGGGGTAATGTAAGGCGACAGGATAGGTTCTTAAACTTCAATATATTAAAGTTTTAACTTTCAAGCTACAGGAGCAAAGCTAAGGTACGTCTGTCTCCTTTGGCAGTTGGCTACGCCCCCATTTCACTTCTATTTTTAAATGTAGCTTGTTCTCTTGGTATCCCTTGTTGAAAAATGAATACGCACAAATCCTACACTAGTGGGAGCTGCTGCTAATTGGTGCCTGCACACATTTGTCTTTTGTGATTGGCTGCCAGTAGTGCAATGCTGTTCTTTCAGCAAAGGGTAACAAGAGTAAAAAGCTAATTTGAAAACGGAAGTAAATTGGAAAGTTGTTTAAAATTGTAAGTTCTATCCAAATCATGAAAGAAAATTTGGGGTTTCCTATCCCTTTAAACACTAAATGCATGCTACATAAAATGATGCATTTAATGAAAAGATTAGTCTGAGAATAACATGTAGATGTATTATTTAAAAATTTTCATAAGCGCTTTAAATATTGACAAAATAAGCGTAAAGTTATGGGGGCTGATTTAACAAGGGCCGAATGACCGCTGCTCCTTAACTCATCTGCCGCATTTTTAAATAACAATGCACCGATTTTCAGACTCCTAACTAAGCTCCAAAGTTTTAGAAGAAGACTGTTAAATGTCTACCTACTCCAGCTTGTTCCTGTTCATGTAAATGGTCTTTTCATATGCAGAGGAAGGGGGGAGGGGGGATTCTGCTCTTTTTGCTTTCCACCACTTTCAGTTGGTGTCCCAACGGAAACTTTTCAACAGTGCTAAACTGGGAGTTTCTAAGTAAGTTTTTAAAATGTTTTATACTGAATTTTTAGATCAGTGTCTGTACATATTAGTCTTTATAGTAGTGTCTATTACATGCAGTTATATGAAAATTGGTGTATACTGTCCCTTTAATTTCCCTATAAAGCCCTTTGCAAGCCTTTTTTTTTTTCTAACATCTGAGACTTCATATCTTTGATCCGTTACAAATTTTTATGCAAAAGTAATAAATATTTTTTATCTGACAATGTTATTATGATTAAAACTGTACTTTTAAATGTATATGTATGTATACGTCTTTATATGTGTATATATATCTGTAAATACATATATACACGTAAAAATACATAAATACATATGAACACACATATAAACACATATATATATAAATATACTTTATATATATATATATATATATATATATATATATATATATTGTATATATATATATATATATATATATATATATATATATACACACACATACATATATATATATATATATATATATATATATACACATCACAGAGGTTTGTTGACAAGCTGCAGTCACTATGGCAACAGCTTGGCTGTCACGAATGGACTGACGCAGTATGTTGCATACATGCCCCCGTGATGGGCCGAAGTGATGTTCGATAATTTTGGGGAACATATATTAGACTGCAGATCCTTAGCGTGAGTTAAGATTATAGTTATGCGATCATTAGCATAGAGGGCTTATGTTGTTATGATAATCTTGATAACCAATAGTGGAGACAGTGATCAATAATAGATCTTCACGTTACAAACACTCGGCTAGATTACGAGTTTTGCGTTATGAGTGAAAAAGCAACGTTATGGCTCTTTTTTCACTACAAAGACAAGAAAAATGGATAATCAAGAGCACTCTTTTAGCATATCAAATAATAAGTGAGTTTACAGTGAGGTAATACACAGAGGAAAAATAATAAAACTTAACATTTATTAAATTACAGAAATAAAAAGGTAGTGAATTACTACCAGTGTGGTGTATTAAAAACTGTATTCAAATACAGCAGAGCTGGCAAGCCCAGGAAAGTATCCTTGAGGATGTAACTGCACAAAGTGAAACACCAATATACTCAATTAACAGAGAGGAAAAAATCTGCTATATAAACACCCAAAAATGCCAGCCTTTGACAAAGCCAGCATATGGCGAAATGCGCATCAGGCGCTTGTACTAGGAGCTCTGCAGCCTAACTAGATGTTTCTCGCACTCTAAAGCTAGATAATATGATTTGACTTCCATTGTATACTGATTGGAATTCCTGCTATATTACACACCGCTCCAGTATTGCACTAGATTAGCTTAATTTGTGTGAGGCGTGTCCTCTTTATTTAGTTTTAGCCTGTGTGCAATCCGCGAGCATTTTTGGGTGTTTATATAGCAGATTTTTTCCTCTCTGTTAATTGAGTATATTGGTGTTTTACTTTGTGCAGTTACATCCTCAAGGATACTTTCCTGGGCTTGCCAGCTCTGCTGTATTTTAATAGAGTTTTTAATACACCACAGTGGTAGTAATTCACTACCTTTTTAATTCCGTAATTTAATAAATGTTAAGTTTTATTATTTTTCCTCTGTGTATTACCTCACTGTAAACTCACTTATTATTTGATATGCTAAAAGAGTGCTCTGGATTATCCATTTTTCTTGTCTTTGTTTAGCCTATACATACGGATAATGAGCACCCCCCATGAAACTTGTAATGACATAGGTTTATATACCCTATGAATATATGGTTAATTATTTGAACTGTATATTCGAATTTGAATTATTTGGGGTCCCTAATAAAAGAATATCCCATTCCCTCTCTGTTTTGTATACTCCTCTTTTTTCACTACCGCTGGTATTACAAGTCTTGCAGGTATATCTGTACCGCACACTTTTTTGGCCGTAACGCAACGTAACTACCGCAGCAATCAAAAAGACCTTTTTCAATGGGACTTCCATAGTGCCGGTATTACGAGTTTGCCTGTCCGGCCAAAAAGTAAGCGGTACAGCCTATACCGTCAAGATCCATACCATAAACTGAAAGTCAGTAGTTATGGGTTTTACGCTACAAAGCTGTAACATAAAACTTATAACTAAAGTGCTAAAAAGTACACTAACACCCATAAACTACCTATTAACCCCTAAACTGAGGCCCTCCCGCATCGCAAACACTAAAATAAAATTATTAACCCCTAATCTGCCGCTCCGGACATCACCACCACTATAATAAACATATTAACCCCTAAACCGCCGCACTCCCGCATCGCAAACACTATTTAAATATTATTAACCCCTAATCTGCTGTCCCTAACATCACTGCAACCTACATTACTGTTATTAACCCCAATCTGCCGCCACTATACTAAAGTTATTAACCCCTAAACCTAACCCTATATCTAACCCTAACACCCACTAACTTTAATATAATTAAAATAAATCTAAATAAAAATTACTATTATTAGCATAGGCCTAGATTTGGAGTTTGGCGGTAGCCGTGAAAACCAGCGTTAGAGGCTCCTAACGCTGGTTTTAGGCTACCTCCGGTATTTGGAGTCAGTCAAAAAAGGGTCTAACGCTCACTTTTCAGCCGCGACTTTTCCATACCGCAGATCCCCTTACGTCAATTGCGTATCCTATCTTTTCAATGGGATCTTCCTAACTCTGGAATTTAGAGTCGTGTCTGAAGTGAGCGTTAGAAATCTAACGACAAAACTCCAGCCGCAGAAAAAAGTCAGTAGTTAAGAGCTTTTTGGACTAACGCCGGTTCATAAAGCTCTTAACTACTGTGCTCTAAAGTACACTAACACCCATAAACTACCTATGTATCCCTAAACCGAGGTCCCCCCACATCGCCGCCACTCGATTAAATATTTTTAACCCCTAATCTGCCGTCCGCCACCTACGTTATACTTATGTACCCCTAATTTGCTGCCCCTAACACCGCGACCCCTATATTATATTTATTAACCCCTAACCTGCCCCCCACAACGTCGCCGCCAGCTACCTACAATAATTAACCCCTAATCTGCCAACCGCAAAGCGCCGCTACTTACGTTATCCTTATGTACCCCTAATCTGCTGCCCCTAACATCGCCGACCCCTATATTATATTTATTAACCCGTAATCTGCCCCCCACAACGTCGCCTCCACCTGCCTACACTTATTAACCCCTAATCCACCTCACTAACCCTATAATAAATAGTATTAACCCCTAATCTGCCCTCCCTAACATCGCCGACACCTAACTTCAAACATTAACCCCTAATCTGCCGACTGGAGCTCGACGCTATTCTAATAAATTTATTAACCCCTAAAGCTAAGTCTAACCCTAACACTAACACCCCCCTAAATTAAATATAATTTAAATCTAACTAAATAAATTAACTCTTATTAAATAAATTATTCCTATTTAAAGCTAAATACTTACCTGTAAAATAAATCCTAATATAGCTACAATATAAATTATATTTATATTATAGCTATTTTAGGATTTATATTTATTTTACAGGTAACTTTGTATTTATTTTAACCAGGTACAATAGCTAAAATAGTTAAAATAATTACAAAATTACCTGTAAAATAAATCCTAACCTAAGTTACAATTAAACCTAACACTACACTATCAATAAATTAATTAAATAAAATACCTACAATTACCTACAATTAAACCTAACACTACACTATCAATACATTAATTAAATACAATACCTACAAATAAATACAATGAAATAAACTAACTAAAGTACAAAAAATAAAAAAGAACTAAGTTACAAAAAATAATAAAATATTTACAAACATCAGAAAAATATTACAACAATTTTAAACTAATTACACCTACGCTAAGCCCCCTAATAAAATAACAAAGACCCCCAAAATAAAAAAATGCCCTACCCTATTCTAAATTACTAAAGTTCAAAGCTCTTTTACCTTACCAGCCCTGAACAGGGCCCTTTGCGGGGCATGCCCCAAAGAATTCAGCTCTTTTGCCTGTAAAAAAAAACACATACAATACCCCCGCCCAACATTACAACCCACCACCCACATACCCCTAATCTAACCCAAACCCCCCTTAAATAAACCTAACACTAAGCCCCTGAAGATCTTCCTACCTTATCTTCACCATACCAGGTTCACCGATCGATCCAGAAGAGCTCCTCCGATGTCCTGATCCAAGCCCAAGCAGGGGGCTGAAGAGGTCCATGATCCGGCTGAAGTCTTCATCCAGGCGGGAGCTGAAGAGGTCCATGATCCGGCTGAAGTCTTCTATCAACGGCATCTTCAATCTTCTTTCTTCGGGAGCCATCATCTTCCAGCCGACGTGGAACATCCTCTTCTCCCGACGCCTACTCGCCGAATGACGGTTCCTTTAAATGACGTCATCCAAGATGGCGTCCCTCGAATTCCAATTGGCTGATAGGATTCTATCAGCCAATCGGAATTAAGGTAGGAATATTCTGATTGGCTGATGGAATCAGCCAATCAAAATCAAGTTCAATCCGATTGGCTGATCCAATCAGCCAATCAGATTGAGCTCGCATTCTATTGGCTGTTCCGATCAGCCAATAGAATGCAAGCTCAATCTGATTGGCTGATTGGATCAGCCAATCGGATTGAACTTGATTTTGATTGGCTGATTCCATCAGCCAATCAGAATATTCCTACCTTAATTCCGATTGGCTGATAGAATCCTATCAGCCAATTGGAATTCGAGGGACGCCATCTTGGATGACGTCATTTAAAGGAACCGTCATTCGGCGAGTAGGCGTCGGGAGAAGAGGATGTTCCGCGTCGGCTGGAAGATGATGGCTCCCGAAGAAAGAAGATTGAAGATGCCGTTGATAGAAGACTTCAGCCGGATCATGGACCTCTTCAGCTCCCGCTTGGATGAAGACTTCAGCCGGATAATGGATCTCTTCAGCCCCCTGCTTGGGCTTGGATCAGGACATCGGAGGAGCTCTTCTGGATCGATCGGTGAACCTGGTATGGTGAAGATAAGGTAGGAAGATCTTCAGGGGCTTAGTGTTAGGTTTATTTAAGGGGGGTTTGGGTTAGATTAGGGGTATGTGGGTGGTGGGTTGTAATGTTGGGGGGGGGGTATTGTATGTGTTTTTTTTACAGGCAAAAGAGCTGAATTCTTTGGGGCATGCCCCGCAAAGGGCCCTGTTCAGGGCTGGTAAGGTAAAAGAGCTTTGAACTTTAGTAATTTAGAATAGGGTAGGGCATTTTTTTATTTTGGGGGTCTTTGTTATTTTATTAGGGGGCTTAGAGTAGGTGTAATTAGTTTAAAATAGTTGTAATATTTTTCTGATGTTTGTAAATATTTTATTATTTTTTGTAACTTAGTTCTTTTTTATTTTTTGTACTTTAGTTAGTTTATTTCATTGTATTTATTTGTAGATATTGTATTTAATTAATGTATTGATAGTGTAGTGTTAGGTTTAATTGTAGGTAATTGTAGGTATTTTATTTAATTAATTTATTGATAGTGTAGTGTTAGGTTTAATTGTAACTTAGGTTAGGATTTATTTTACAGGTAATTTTGTAATTATTTTAACTATTTTAGCAGTTGTACCTGGTTAAAATAAATACAAATTATGTGTAGTGTGATAGGAGCGCCTAAAGGTGGATTCCTGCTGCTAAAAAAGTTCTTCCCTCAAAGAGAACTAAATGGTGGATAAGAAGAAAAAATGGGGTTTATTTAGCAGCGCTAAAAAAAGCTAGGAAATGATGATACCAATCTAATTTATGTTTTATACAATCTATTTTATTTAAAAATTCTTATAACACATAAAAACAACAGCAAATGCTTTTCCTAATTAATAAAGGGACGTCTCCCTTATACAACACTTATAAAAACAGACTAGAACCATATAATCCTAGAATTTCAGGTATAAAGGAATTAATTCTATAGATAACATATGGCAAGCAACAAATTTCTAAGATAAATGGTGAATTAAATATTTAAAAGGCACAAATGTATCAATCCTAATAGCTTTACAGTTCTTCAGTAACAAATTCAGTTATAAAGTTACACAGTTACTTTCCTTGGACATATAATTGGCTCAGGTGTGCTGGATAGTTAAAAAGGCAAAAAACAGCCAATATTCTGATTTAGGTGCCAAAGCAATCGTGGTTAATGGAAATGGTTAATTTAACAGATGAATACCTTGATGTCTTTAAAGTTCAGTTTGCGTGTTTTAAAAAACGTAGTGCAAATTAGTGTAGAGGTACCTTAATCTGTCCTGGTTGCAACCGCTGATTATCTTCACTGTGAGGGATTCACAGACTGTTTGTTCCTGGTGCTTCTGATAAGTCACCTGACCTTCTCTTTGATTCAGAGGTCAGGGGTGATGATCCGTTCTGGTGATGTAGTTATCCTTTTTTTTGTTTTCCTTTCTTCTTATAGCCCAAATATTGTTTTCATCTGGGTTCCCTCAGACTTCTTAAGGTTTGAAGAAATCTTTGGTCAGTGTTTAGCAGTAACACCGTATTCCCTGAAGTTACCAAAGGTAGATTTTAACTTGCAGGGTCAGGAGAAAAGTTTAAAGTTGCAGGGTCACACAGCTTTGTGACAGTAGTAAATGAAGTTTAGTAGAGTGTAGCAGGTCCCATTCAACGCGTTTCACCCTTCTGGGCTTTATCAAGAATCAGGTGACTTATCAGAAGCACCAGGAACAAACAGTCTGTGAATCCCTCACAGTGAAGATAATCAGCGGTTGCAACCAGGACAGATTAAGGTACCTCTACACTAATTTGCACTACGTTTTTTAAAACACGCAAACTGAACTTTAAAGACATCAAGGTATTCATCTGTTAAATTAACCATTTCCATTAACCACGATTGCTTTGGCACCTAAATCAGAATATTGGCTGTTTTTTGCCTTTTTAACTATCCAGCACACCTGAGCCAATTATATGTCCAAGGAAAGTAACTGTGTAACTTTATAACTGAATTTGTTACTGAAGAACTGTAAAGCTATTAGGATTGATACATTTGTGCCTTTTAAATATTTAATTCACCATTTATCTTAGAAATTTGTTGCTTGCCATATGTTATCTATAGAATTAATTCCTTTATACCTGAAATTCTAGGATGATATGGTTCTAGTCTGTTTTTATAAGTGTTGTATAAGGGAGACGTCCCTTTATTAATTAGGAAAAGCATTTGCTGTTGTTTTTATGTGTTATAAGAATTTTTAAATAAAATAGATTGTATAAAACATAAATTAGATTGGTATCATCATTTCCTAGCTTTTTTTAGCGCTGCTAAATAAACCCCATTTTTTCTAAAATAAATACAAAGTTACCTGTAAAATAAATATAAATCCTAAAATAGCTATAATATAAATATAATTTATATTGTAGCTATATTAGGATTTATTTTACAGGTAAGTATTTAGCTTTAAATAGGAATAATTTATTTAATAAGAGTTAATTTATTTTGTTAGATTTAAATTATATTTAACTTAGGGGGTGTTAGTGTTAGGGTTAGACTTAGCTTTAGGGGTTAATAAATTTATTAGAATAGCAGTGAGCTCCAGTCGGCAGATTAGGGGTTAATGTTTGAAGTTAGGTGTCGGCGATGTTAGGGAGGGCAGATTAGGGGTTAATACTATTTATTATAGGGTTAGTGAGGCGGATTAGGGGTTAATAACTTTATTATAATAGCGGTGTGGTCCGCTCGGCAGATTAGGGGTTAATAAGTGTAGGCAGGTGGAGGCGACGTTGTGTGGGGCAGATTAGGGGTTAATAAATATAATATAGGGGTCGGCGGTGTTAGGGGCAGCAGATTAGGGGTACATAGGGATAATGTAAGTAGCGGCGGTTTACGGAGCGGCAGATTAGGGGTTAAAAATAATATGCAGGGGTCAGCGATAGCGGGGGCGGCAGAATAGGGGTTAATAAGTGTAAGGTTAGGGGTGTTTAGACTCGGGGTACATGTTAGGGTGTTAGGTGCAGACGTAGGAAGTGTTTCCCCATAGACAACAATGGGGCTGCGTTAGGAGCTGAACGCGGCTTTTTTGCAGGTGTTAGGTTTTTTTCAGCTCAAACAGCCCCATTGTTTTCTATGGGGGAATCGTGCACGAGCACGTTTTTGAGGCTGGCCGCGTCCGTAAGCAACTCTGGTATCGAGAGTTGAAGTTGCGGTAAATATGCTATACGCTCCTTTTTTGGAGCCTAACGCAGCCATTCTGTGGACTCTCAATACCAGAGTTATTTTAAAGGTGCGGCCAGAAAAAAGCCAGCGTTAGGTACGCGGGTCGTTACCGACAAAACTCTAAATCTAGCCGTAAGTAATTCCTATTCAAGACTAAATACTTACCTGTAAAATAAACCCTAAGATAGCTACAATGTAACTAATAGTTACATTGTAGCTATCTTAGGTTTTATTTTTATTTCACAGTTAAGTTTGTATTTATGTAGACTAGTTATTAACTATTTACTAACTACCTAGTTAAAATAAATACAAATGTACCTGTAAAATAAAACCTAACCTGCCTTACACTAACACCTAACATTACACTACAATTAAATTAATTACATTAATTAAATACAATTACCTAAATTACAAAAAAACACACTAAATTACACAATCTAAATAAAAAATCCTATCATTAACTAAATAATTCCTATTTAAAACTAAATACTTACCTGTAAAATAGACCCTAAGCTAGCTACAATATAAATTATAGTTACATTGTAGCTAGCTTAGGGTTTATTTTATTTTACAGGCAAGTTTGTATTTATTTTAACTAGGTAGAATAGTTAGTAAATGGTTATTAACTATTTACTAACTACCTAGCTAAAATAAATACAAATTTACCTGTAAAATAAAACCTAACCTGAGTTACACTAACACCTAACCTTACACTACAATTACATACATTTCATTAATTAAATACAATTAACTAAATTACAAAAAACAAACACTAAATTACACAAAATAAAAAAGAAATGATCAAATATTTAAACTAATTACACCTAATCTAATAGCCCTATCAAAATACCCCCCCCCCCCCAAAAAAAAAACAAAAAACTCTAGCCTAAACTAAACTGCCAATAGCCCTTAAAAGGGCCTTTTGCGGGGCATTGACCCAAAGAAATCAGCTCTTTTATCTGTAAAAAATACAAAACCCCCCCTAACAATAAAACCCGCATTCTATTGGCTGATTGTATCAGCCAATAGGATTGAAGTTCAATCCTTTTGGCTGATTGTATCAGCCAGTAGGATTTTTTCACCTTTAATTCCCATTGGCTGATAGAATTCTATCAACCAATCGGAATTCAAGGAAAGCCATCTTGGATGACGTAATTTAAAGGAGAATTCATTCTTGAAGATCCATCGAAAGAAGAGGATGCTCCGTGCTGGATGTCTTGAAGATGGAGCCGCTCTGCTTTGAAAGGATGAAGATAGAAGATGCCATCTGGATGAAGACTTTTGCCCATTTGGAGGACAACTTCTTGGATGAAGACTTCTCCCGGCTTCGTTGAGGATGGATGTCCGGTCTTCAAAAACTGTAAGTGGATCTTCAGGGGTTAGTGTTAGGTTTTTTAAAGGGTTTATTGGGTGGGTTTTATTTTTAGATTAGGGACTTTGGGCACAGAAAAAGAGCTAAATTCCCTTTTAAGGACAATGCCCATCCAAATGCCCTTTTCAGGGCGATGGGGATCTTATCTTTTTTAGATAGGATTTTAATTGGGGGGTTTGGTTGTGTGGGTTGTGGGTTTTACTGTTGGGGGGGTTGTTTGTATTTTTTTTTACAGGTAAAAGAGCTGATTTCTTTGGGGCAATGCTCCGCAAAAGGCCCTTTCTCTTGTTAAGTGTATCCAGTCCACGGATCATCCATTACTTATGGAATATATTCTCCTTCCCAACAGGAAGCTGCAAGAGTCCACCCACAGCAAAGCTGCTATATAGCTCCTCCCTTAACTGCCATATTCAGTCATTCTCTTGCAAGCCTCAACATAGATAGGAGGTTGTGAGAGTCTGTGGTGCTTTCTACTTAGTTTATTCTTCAATCAAAAGTTTGTTATTTTTAAATGGCACCGGAGTGTGCTGTTTATCTCAGGCAGTATTTGGAAGAAGAATCTGCCTGCGTTTTTCTATGATCTTAGCAGACGTAACTAAGATCCATTTGCTGTTCTCACACATTCTGAGGAGTGAGGTACTTCAGAGGGGGAATGGCGTGCAGGTTTTCCTGCAGATAAGGTATGTGCAGTAAAATATTTTTCTAGGAATGGAATTGACTAAGAAAATACTGCTGATACCGAAGTAATGTAAGTAAAGCCTTAAATGCAGCGATAGCGACTGGTATCAGGCTTATTAATAGAGATACATACTCTTGTAAAAATGTGTTTTAAAACGTTTGCTGGCATGTTTAATCGTTTTTTAACATATGTTTGGTGATAAAACTTATTGGGGCCTAAGTTTTTTCCACATGGCTGGCTTAAATTTTGCATAGAAACAGTTTCCTGAGGCTTTCCACTGTTATAGTATAAAAGTTACAGTTGGTGCAGTTAAAATTACAAACAGTGACATTCAGCATCCCTCAGCAGTCCCCTGCATGCTATAGGACATCTCTGAAGGGCTCAAAAGGGCTTCAAAAGTAGGAGCTGTTATGACTGTTTAAAACATATTTTTCGTTTTGTTAATCTGTTTTTTGTATTAAGGGGTTAATCATCCATTTGCAAGTGGGTGCAATGCTCTGCTAACTTGTTACATACACTGTAAAAAATTTGTTAGTTTAACTGCCTTTTTTCACTGTTATTTCAAATTTTGGCAAAATTTGTTTCTCTTAAAGGCACAGTAACGTTTTATATATTTGCTTGTTAACTTGATTTAAAGTGTTTTCCAAGCTTACTAGTCTCATTATTAGTCTGTTCTAACATGACTGACATAGAGGAAGCTCTGTGTTCATTATGTTTTAAAGCCATGGTGGAACCCCATCTTAGAATGTGTACCAGATGTACTGATTTCATGTTAAACAATAAAGATCATTTTTTGTCTTTAAAAACATTATCACCAGAGGATTCTGTCGTGGGGGTAGTTATGCCGACTAACTCTCCCCACGTGTCAGACCTTTTGACTCCCGCTTTAGGGACTCACGCTCAAATGGCGCCAAGTACATCAAGGGCACCCATAGCGTTTCTTTACCAGGGGATTCTGTCGAGGGGAAAGTTATGCCGACTAACTCTCCCCACGTGTCAGACCCTTCGACTCCCGCTTCAGGTACTCACGCTCAAATGGCGCCAAGTACATCAAGGGCGCCCATAGCGTTTATTTTACAAGACATGGCAAAGGTGGTGAATAATATTCTGGCAGCAGTATTAGTCAGACTACCTGAAATTAAAGGAAAGCAGTTAGCTCTGGGGGTAGATACAGAGCATACAGACGCTTTAAGAACCATGTATGATACTACCTCACAATATGCTTAGTCTGTGGGTGATTTTTTTTTTTTTTTTTTGACTCAGGGAAGATGATTTAACCTGATTCTGATATTTCTACATTTAAAATTTATGCTTGAGAACCTCCACTTGTTGCTCAGGGAGGCTTTGGCTGCTCTGAATGAATGTGTACAATCGCAGGGCCAGAGAAATTGTGTAGACTGGATAAATAATATGCAGTGCTGGTGTGTACTGATGTTTTTCCAATACCTAAAGAGGTTTACTAAATTTTTTTTTAATAAGGAATGGGATAGACCAGGTGTGCCGTTCTCTTCCCCTCCTATTTTTTAGAAGAATGTTTTCTAATAGTTACCACCACACGGGACTTCTGGCAGACAGTTCCTAAGGTGGAGAGAAGAGTTTCTACTCTAGCTAAGCGTACCACTACCTCTGACGAGGACAGTTGTGCTTTTTAGATCCAATGGATAAAAAAATGTTTATTCAACAGGGTTTTTTCCTGCAGCCCCTTGCATACATTGCTTCTGTCACTGCTGCTGCGGCGTTCTGGGTTGAGTCTCTTGATGAGGCTTTACAGTTAAGCGACTCCATTGGATGAATATATTTGACAAGCTTATGCTAGCCAATTCCTTTGTTTTCTGATGCCTTGTTCATTTGACTAGACTAACGGCTAAGAATTCTGTTTTTTACTATACTGGCGCGCAGAGCGCTATGGCTTATATCATGGTCAGCTGTCGTGACTTTAATAAATAAGCTACTTAACTTCCCTTCAAGGGGCAGACCCTATTCAGGCCTGGTTTGAAGGAGATTATTGCTTATATCACTGGAGGAAAAGGTCATGCCCTTCCTCAGGATAGGTCTAAATCAAGGGCAAAAAAAAAAAAAAAGTCTAATTTTCGTACCTTTTAAAAACTTCAGGGCAGGTGTGGCATCCTCTTCCTCTAAGGCAAAACAAGAGGGAATTTTTGCTCAGTCCAAGGCGGTCTGGAGGCAATCGGACCTGGAACAAAGATAAGCAGGCCAAGGAGCCTGCTGCTGCCTCTAAGGCAGCATGAAGGAACGGACACCTATCCGGTAATGGATCCTATAGGGGGCAGACTTTCATTCTTTGCCCAGGCGTGGGCAAGAGATGCCCAGGATCCCTAGGCATTGGAATTTATATCCCAGAGATATCTTCTGGATTTCAAAGATTCCCCCCCCAAAAAAGGGGAGATTTCGCCTTTCACAATTATCTGCAAACCAGATAAAGAAGGAGGCATTCTTACATTGTGTACGAGATCCATCCAGTTCCAAGAGAGGAACAGGGACAGAGTTTTTACTCAAATCTGTTTGTGGTTCCCAAGGAGAGGGAACCTTCAGACCTATTTTGGATCTAAAGATCTTAAACAAATTCCTCAGAATTCCGTCATTTAAGATGGAAACTATTCGTACCATCTTAACTATGATCCAGGAGAGTCAATAGAGGACTACAATGGATTTGAAGGATGCTTATCCTCACATTGTGATGCATAAAGATCACCATCGTTTTTCAGGTTTGCCTTTCTAAACAGGCATTACCAGTTTGTAGCTCTTTCCTTTGGGATATCTACAGCCCCAAGAATCTTTATAGAGGTTCTGGGGTCGCTTTGGCGGTCCTTAGACCGCGGGGCATAGAAGTGGCCCCTTATTTAGATGACATCCTGATACAGGCGTCAAACATCCAAATTGCCCAGTCTCATACGGACGTAGTACTGGCATTTCTGAGATCACATGGGTGGAAAGTGAACAAGGAAAGAGTTCTCTATCGCCAATCTCAAGGGTTTCCCTCCTAGGGACTCTGATAGATTCTGTAGAAATGAAAATTTACCTGACGGAGTCCAGGTTGTCAAAGTTTCTAAATTTCTGCCGTGTTTTTTTTTTTTTTTTTTTTTTTTATCCCATCCGCGCCCTTCGGTGGCTCAGTACATGAATGAAATCGGCTTAATGGTAGCGGCAAGGGACATAGTACCGTTTGCACGTCTACATTTCAGACCGCTGCAACTATGCATGCTCAGTCAGAGGAACGGGGATTACACAGATTTGTCCCCCTGTTAAACCTGGACCAAGAGACCAGAGATTCTCTTCTCTGGTGACTATGTCGGGTCCATCTGTCCAAGGGTATGACCTTCCGCAGGTCAGATGGGACAATTGTTACAATAGATGCCAGCCTTTTAGGTTGGGATGCAGTCTGGAACTCCCTGAAGGCTCAGGGATAGTGGACTTAGGAGGAGACCCTCCTTCTAATAAATATTCTGGAACTGGGAGTGATATTCCATGCTCTTCAGACTTGGCCTCAGTTAGCAACTCTGAGGTACATCATACTCAGTCGGACAATATACACGACTGTGGCTTACATCAGCCATCAAGGGGGAACAGAAGTTCCCTAGCGATGTTAGAAGTCTTACAATAATTCACTGGACAGAGACTCACTCTTGTCTATCAGCTATCCATATCCCAGGTTTTGAGAACTGGGAGGTGGATTTTCTAAGTCGTCAGACTTTTCTTCCGGGGGAGTGGGATTTCCTCCGGAGGTCAAGACCAAGCAGGAGAGGGCTTTGGTGTTTTTGACAGCGCCTGCGTAGCCACGCAGGACCTGGTATGCAGATCTGGTGGACATGTCATCCTTTCCATCACAGTCTCTGCTTCAGAGACAGGTCCCTCTACCTCAGGGTCCTTTCAACCATCTAAATAGAATCAATCTGAGATGGACTGCCTGGAGACTGAACGCTTGATGTTATCAAAGCATGGCTTCTCCGAGTCAGTCATTGATACCTTAATACAGACATGAAAGCCTGTCTCTAGGAAAATTGAACATAGATATGGTGTAAATATCTGATTGTTATGAATCCAAGGGTTACTCATGGAGTAAAGTCTGGATTCCCAGGATATTATCTTTTCTCCAAGATGTTTTTGAGAAAAGGGTTGTCAGCTAATTCCTTAAAAGGGGACAGATTTTTACTCTGTCTATTTTTTTGCACAAGCGTCTGGCAGGTATTCTAGACGTTCAGGCATTTGGTCAGGCTTTGGTTAGATCCAAGCCTGTGTTTAAAACTGTTGCTCCGCCATGGAGCTTAAACCTGATTCTTAAGGTTCTTCAAGAAGTTCCGTTTGAACCTTTTTTGTTCCATAGATATCAATCTTTATCTTGGAAAGTTCCTTTTGGGTAGCTAATTCCTCGACTCGTAGAGTCTCCAAGTTATCTGTGTTACAATGTGATTCTCCTTATCTGGTCCTTCGTATGGATAAGGTAGTCCTGCGTACCAACCTGGGTTTTTTCCTAAGGTGGTATCTAACAAGTACATCATTCAAGAGGTAGTTGTTCCATGCTTGTATCCTAATCCTTCCTCAAAGAAGGAACGTCTATTACACAATATTGGACGTGGTTTGTGCTTTAAAGTTTTACTTACAAGCTACTACAGTTTTCATCAAACGTTCACCTTGTTTGTTGTCTATTCTGGACAGAGGAGAGGTCAAAAGACTTCAGCAGCCTCTCTGTCTTTTTGGTTAAAAAGCATAATTCATTTAGCTTATGAGACTGCTGGACAGCAGCCTCCTGAAGGGATTACAGCTCATTCTACTAGAGCTGTGGTTTTCACTTGGGCCTTTTTTAAATGTGGCTTCTGTTGAACAGATTTACAAGACGGAGTCTTGGTCTGCGCTTCATACTTTTCAAATTTAACAAATTTGATACCTTGCTTCTTCGGAGGCTATTTTTGGGAGAAAGGTTTTTTTACAGGCAGTGGTAACTTCCGTTTAAGTACCTGCCTTGTCCCTCCCATCATCCGTGTACTTTAGCTTTGGTATTGGTATTCCATAAGTAATGGATGATCCGTGGACTGGATACACTTAACAAGAGAAAACATAATTTATGCTTACCTGATAAATTTATTTCTCTTGTAGTGTATCCAGTCCACGGCCCGCCCTGTCACTTTAAGGCAGGTAATTTTTTCATTTGAACTACAGTCACCACTGCACCCTATGGTTTTTCCTTTCTCTGCATGTTTTCGGTCGAATGACTGAATATGGCAGTTAGGGGAGGAGCTATATAGCAGCTTTGCTGTGGGTGGACTCTTGCAGCTTCCTGTTGGGAAGGAGAATATATTCCATAAGTAATGGATGATCCGTGGACTGGATACACTACAAGATAAATAAATTTATCAGGTAAGCATAAATTATGTTTTTAAGGGCTATTGGCAGTTTAGTTTAGGCTAGGTTTTTTTTTGTTTTGGGGGGCTTTTTTATTTTGATAGGGCTATTGGATTAGGTGTAATTAGTTATAAATATTTGATCATTTCTTTTTTATTTTGTGTAATGTAGTGTTTTTTTTGTAATTTAGTTAATATTATTTATTTAATTAATGTAATTTATTTAATTGTAGTGTAAAGTTAGGTTGCGGTGTAAGGCAGGTTGGACTATATTTTACAGATAACTTTATTTATTTTAACTATGGCTAATATGTAGCAGGCTGAAACTTTTGCAGTGGTACAGCTCACTGTGTCCTTGGCACAAAGGCAGTTGGAAATCTTCAGAAGGCCCAGATATTATATACCTAAATGAGCAAGAGAAAACAAACCAACATGGCCAAATATCATCTGGACAAGGATAGTAGGACCCAGAGTGATTGAACTTACAAGATAGTCTGCACCTGAGGGTGCAAATTCAGCAAGCTGGAACCATAATGTCAACCTCAGTAAAAACCAGGAACAAATATGTAGTTTTCACATATAGTGATAAACCACACAATAGCAAGTGTATAAAATATTTAAAAACTTTATTAATACAGCTTAATTAATAAAGTTTTAAAATATTTTATACACTTGCTATTGTGTGGTTTATCACTATATGTGAAAACTACATATTTGTTCCTGGTTTTTACTGAGGTTGACATTATGGTTCCAGCTTGCTGAATTTGCACCCTCAGGTGCAGACTATCTTGTAAGTTCAATCACTCTGGGTCCTACTATCCTTGTCCAGATGATATTTGGCCATGTTGGTTTGTTTTCTCTTGCTCATTTAGGTATATAATATCTGGGCCTTCTGAAGATTTCCAACTGCCTTTGTGCCAAGGACACAGTGAGCTGTACCACTGCAAAAGTTTCAGCCTGCTACATATGCACCAGCTGGGTGCTTTTTGTTTGTGAGTATCCTACTCATCTGTGTTGCTGTGCTTTATATTTTTCTGGCGATATTAGGCCATGTTGGCGCCTCTGTGTTTTACTCTTTTTTAACACTAAAATAAAATTATTAATCCCTAATCTGCCGCTCCTGACGTCGCCGCCACTATAATAACCATAATAACCCCTAAACATAAGTCTAACCCTAACACCCCCTAACTTAAAAATAATTCAAATAAATCTAAATAAAAATTCCTATCATTAACTAAAAACCCACCCAATAAACCCTTAAAAAAACCTAACACTAACCCCCGAAGGTCCACTTACAGTTTTGAAGACCGGACATCCATTCTAAACAAAGCCGGAAGAAGTCCTCAGGGAAGTGGCAAGAAGTCCTCAACGAAGCCGGGAGAAGTCTTCATCCAAGCTGGCAGAAGTGGTCCTCAAGACGGGAAGAAGTTGTCATCCAGACGGCATCTTCTATCTTCATCCATCTGGCGCGAATTCTATCAGCCAATCAGAATTAAAGGTGAAAAAATCCTATTGGCTGATGCAATCAGACAATAGGATTGAGGTTCAATCCTATTGGCTGATCCAATCAGCCAATAGGATTGAGCTCGCATTCTATTGGCTGTTCAATCAGCCAATAGAATGTGAGCTCAATCCTATTGGCTGATTGGTGTTGGCGATGTTGAGGGCAGCAGATTAGGGGCTAATAAGTATAATGTAGGTGTTGGCGATGTCGGGGGTGGCAGATTAGGAGTTAAAAATTGTAAGATTAGGGGTGTTTAGACTCAGGGTTTATGTTAGGGTGTTAGGTGTAAACATAAATTTAGAGAGAAATTTGGAGAAGTGTTTGAGCAATCTCTTCACTTCAACACTTGAATTTTTGCTATTTTTCCCATCCACCACCTTTATATTTAGTTTGTAAACATAAATTTAGTTTCCCCATAGGAATCAATGGGGCTGCGTTACGGAGCTTTACTCTGCTTTATTGCAGGTACACAAGCACGTAAAACTAGCTCACCGCTGACTTACGCAGCGCTGGTATTGGAGTGCGGTATGGAGCACAATTTTGCTCTATGCTCACTGCTTGCCTAATTACGCCGGGTTTATTAAAACCTATAATACCAGCGCTGTAGGTAAGTGAGCGGTGACAATAACGTGCAAATTAGCACTGCACCCCTCTTAACGCAAAACTCGTAATCTAGCCGCTAGGTAGTTAGTAAATAGTTAATAACTATTTACTAACTAGTCTACCTAGTTAAAATAAATACAAACTTAGCTGTGAAATAAAAATAAAACCTAAGATAGCTACAATGTAACTATTATTTATATTGTAGCTAGCTTAGGGTTTATTTTACAGGTAAGTATTTAGTCTTAAATAGGAATTATTTAGTTAATAATAGTAATTTTTATTTAGATTTATTTTAATTATATTAAAGTTAGTGGGTGTTAGGGTTAGACTTAGGGTAAGGTTTAGGGGTTAATAACTTTAGGATAGTGGCAACGAAGTTGGGGGCGGCATATTAGGGGTTAATAAGTGTAGGTAGGTGGCGGCGACATTGGGGCAGCAGATTAGGGGTTAATAAGTGTAGGTAGGTGGCGGCAATGTCAGGGGCAGCAGATTAGGGGTTAATAAGTGTAGGTAGCTGTTGGCGATGTCGAGGATGGCAGATTAGGGGTTAATAAGCATAATTTAGGTGTCGGCGATGTCAGGGGCGGCAGATTAGGGGTGTTAAGACTCGGGGTTTATGTTAGGGTGTTAGGTGTAAACATAACTTTTCTTTCCACATAGAAATCAATGGGGCTGCGTTACGGAGCTTTACGCTCCTTTATTGCAGGTGTTAGCCTTTTTTTTAGCCGGCTCTCCCCGTTGATGTCTATGGGGAAATCGTGCACGAGCACGTAAAACCAGCTCAAAGCAGCGCTGGTATTTGAGTGCGGTATGGAGCTCAATTGCCTGCTAACGCCGGGTTTTTGCAAACCTGTAATAGCAGCACTATAGGGAGGTGAGCAGTGGCACTAACTTACAAGTTAGCACCGATCAGCTCATAACGCAAAACTCATAATCTAGCCCTATGACAGTCCTTTAATGATGCAGCATATCAATTATGGTAGGAATTAGCTTCATAGCACTCATTTAATGGTTGAATTTTTCACACATAAAGGAGCATTGCCTTATAAATGCACACTATGGCCTCTATTTATCAAGCTGTCAACTTACTAGCATTCGACGGCACCAATATGCTTGCCTAAGATTGCCTAACATCGCTGCCGCGGACCTGAATATGCTCTCCAAAGTTACCAAAAAAGCTGTCAAAAAGCCGCGCACCAAGTACGGGGCGATGAGCAGCGGACTGTTGTTAACTAACAGTCATCGATCTCGTTGCTCTTCGGCTTTTTCCCTGCCTTATTGGTATACTGTCACTAAACACCCACACTATACTATACTGTTTTACCCCTAAACCGCCGTTCCAGGAGCCCACCACAGCTCAAATAAAGTTAGTAACCCCTAAACCGTTGCTCCTGGACCCCGCCGCAACAAAATAAACGTATTAACCCCTAAACCGCGGCTCCTGGACCCCACCGCAAAAAAATAAACTTATTAACCTCTAAACCGTCACTCCCGGAGCCCACCACCACCTACATTATGTTATTAACCCCTAATCTGCCGTCCCCTACATCGCCGCCACCTACATTACATTTATTAACCCCTAATCTGCCGCCCCCAGCGTCGCCGCCAGTATTCTAAATGTATTAACCCCTAAACCTAAGTCTAACCCTAACCCTAACACCCCCTAACTTAAATATAATTTAAATAATTCTAAATAAAATTACTATCATTAACTAAATTATTCCTATTTAAAACTAAATACTTACCTGTAAAATAAACCCTAAGATAGCTACAATATAACTAATACTGTAGTAACATTGCAGCTAGCTTAGGGTTTATTTTTATTTTACAGGCAAGTTTATATTTATTTTAACTAGGTAGAAGAGTTATTAAACAGTTATTAACTATTTAATAACTACCTAGCTAAAATAAATACAAAAGTACCTTTAAAATAAAACCTAACCTAAGTTACACTATCACCTAACACTACACTTTCATTAAATAAATTAACTAAATTAAAAACAATTAAATACATTAAATTAAATTAGCTAAAGTACAAAAAAAACAAAACACTAAATTACAGATATTTAAACTAATTACACCTAATGTAATAGCCCTATCAAAAAAAAAAAAATCCCCCCCAAAATAAAAAAATCTCCTAGCCTATACTAAACTACCAATAGCCCTTAAAAGGGCCTTTTGCGGGGCATTACCCCAAAGTAATCAGCTCTTTTACCTGGAAAAAAAAATACAAACAAGATGAAGATAGAAGATGCCGTCTGTATGAAGACTTCTGCCCGACTGGAGGACCACTTCTGCCCGTCTGGAGGACCACTTCTGCCGGATTCGTTGAGGACATCTTGATGCCTGGTAAGTGAATTTTCATGGGGTTAGTGTTAGGATTTTTTTAAGGGTGTATTGGGTGGGTTGATTTTTTAGGTTAGTTCTTTGGGCCTGTAAAAGAGCTAAATGCCCTTTTAAGGGCAATGACCATCCAAATGCCCTTTTCAGGGCAATGGGGAGCTTAGGTTTTTTTAGTAAGTAATTTATTTGGGGGGTTGGTTGTGTGAGTGGTGGGTTTTACTGTTGGGGGGGGGGTTGTTTGTATTTTTTTTACAGGTAAAAGAGCTGATTACTTTGGGGCAATGCCCCGCAAAAGGCCCTTTTAAGCTTTTTTGTTAGTTTAGTTTAGGCTAGGGTTTTTTTTATTTTGGGGGGGCTTTTTTTTATTTTGATAGGGCTATTAGATCAGGTGTAATTATTTAAAATTTCTGTAATTTGTTTTTTATTTTCTGTAATTTACTGTTTTTTTTTGTACTTTAGCTAATTTAATTTAATTTAGGTAATTGTATTTAATTTAGTTAATTTATTTAATTATAGTGTAGTGTTAGGTGTTAGTGTAACTTAGGTTAGGTTTTATTTTACAGGTACTTTTGCATTTATTTTAGCTAGGTAGTTATTAAATAGTTAATAACTATTTAATAACTATTCTACCTAGTTAAAATAAATACAAACTTGCCTGTTAAATAAAAATAAACCCTAAGCTAGATACAATGTAACTATTAGTTATAGTGTAGCTAGTTTAGGGTTTATTTTACAGGTAAGTATTTAGTTTTAAATAGGAATTATTTAGTTAATGATAGTAATTTTATTTAGTTTAAGTTAGGGGTTGTTAGGGTTAGGTTTAGACTTTAGGGGTTAATAACTTTAATATAATGGCGGAGACGTTGGGGGCAACAGATTAGGGGTTAATAAATTTAGGTAGGTGGCGACGATGTTAGGGGTGGCAGATTAGGGGTTAGGTGGTGGCGGTGGCGGGCGGCAGATTAGGGGTTAATAACATTATGTAGGTGGCAGCGGTGTAGGGGTGGCAGATTAGGGGTTAATAAGTATAACGTAGGTGGCGGTGGTGTCGGGGCGGCAGATTAGGGGTTAATAAGTATAATGTAGGTGTCGGTGGTGTCGGAGTGGCAGATTAGGGGTTAATAAGTATAATGTAGGTGGCGGCGGTGGCGGGCGGCAGATTAGGGGTTAATAAGTATAATGTAGGTGGCGGCAGTGTCAGGGCAGCAGATTAGGGGTTAATAAGTATAATGTAGGTGGTGGTGGTGTCGGGGCTGCAGATTAGGGGTGTTTAGACTCGGGGTACATGTTAGGGTGTTAGATGTAAACATAACTTTTATTCTCCCATAGGAATCAATGGAATATCAGGCAGCAGCGAACATGAGCTTTCGCTTCTTTCAGACTCCCATTGATTCCTATGGCATCCGCCGCCTCCAGGGCGGCGGATTGAAAACCAGGTACGCTGGGCGGGAATAGTGCCGAGCGTACCTGGTAGATTTTTGTAAACTTGCAAAAGTAGTCAGATAGTGCCGAACTTGCATTTGAAACATCTGTAATGACGTAAGCATCGATCTGTGTTGGACTGAGACCGGCGGATCATATGTTATGTCACATAATTTTACTTTCTCTTGTAAGGTGTATCCAGTCCACGGATTCATCCATTACTTGTGAGATTACAAAGACCATATTCTGGCTTTAAAAAAAATCACCAGAAGAAATTGACAAGGAGGAAGTTATGCCGTCTAACTCTCCCCACGTGTCAGAACCTATAAATCCCGCTCAGGGGATGCCAAGTACATCTAGCGCGCCCATTGCGTATACCTTGCAAGACATGGCGGCAGTTATGAATCATACCCTTACAGAGGTATTATCTAAACTGGTGTATAATATGTATTAATACTTTCCCCTTCTGGTGAACCGCAGCCGCCCCACAGTCTCTCCCAAGGTCTGTGTGAATAGATCAGGTGTGCTAGCTGGAGGCACTGGTTCAGCTTGTATCAGTTGTTGGTATCTTCCTTTCCTTCCTCGGTTGTATAACTCTAGGTGCAAAATAGTGGTGCTGAAATATCAGACAATACATCATACAAAGGTGAATATCTACTCACAGTGTATATTGCAGGTTACCGGCTCCTTCCCAATATGAAAAGACAATATCACAGATTCAGTAAAAATGTTTGTCTTTATTTGGCTCAACGCAAAAGCGTTTCAACGGTCCCAGCCGTCTTTCTCAAGAGCAATAAAAGTGCTTTACAAACCAAAGCAATGCTTTGGTTTGTCTTTTCATATTGGGAAGGAGCCGGTAACCTGCAATATACACTGTGAGTAGATATTCACCTTTGTATGGTGTATTGTCTGATATTTCAGCACCACTAGGAAGGAAAGGAAGATACCAACGACTGATACAAGCTGAACCAGCGCCTCCAGCTAGCACACCTGATCTAAACTGCCAGGATTGCAAGGAAAGCGAGACAGCTCTGGGACTAGAATAAATACAGAGCTCTCTGGCGCTTTAGTGGCTATGTCTGATACACCCTCACAATGTACTGAAGCTGAAGCAGGGGAGCTTCAATCTGTGAGTGATTTTTCTGATTCAGGGAAGATACTTCAACCTGATTCTGATATGTCTACATTTAAATTTAAGCTTGAGCACCTCCGCATATTGCTCAGGGAGGTCTTAGCAACTCTGGACGACTGTGATGCTATTGTAGTCCCAGAGAAATTATGTAGATTGGATAAATACTATGCAGTACCTACTTACACTGATGTTTTTCCAATCCCTAAGAGGTTTTCTGAAATTATTACTAAAGAATGGGATAGACCAGGTGTACCGTTCTCTCCCCCTCCTGTTTTTAAAAAGATGTTTCCTATAGACGCCGCTACACGGGACTTGTGGCAGACGGTCCCTAAGGTGGAGGGAGCAGTTTCTACTCTAGCAAGCGTACCACTATCCCTGTCGAGGACAGTTGTGCTTTTCTAGATCCAATGGATAAAAAAATTAGAGGGTTACCTTAAGAAAAATTTTATTCAACAAGGTTTTATTCTCCAGCCTCTTGCATGCATTGCCCCAGTCACTGTTGCTGGGGCTTTCTGGTTTGAGTCTCTAGAGGAGGCTTTACAGGTTGAAACCCTGTTGGAAGATATTATTGACAAGCTTAGGGCCCTTAAGCTAGCCAATTCATTTGTTTCTGACGCCGTTGTTCAATTAACCAAACTAACGGCTAAAAATTCAGGTTTTGCTATTCAGGCGCGTAGGGCGCTATGGCTTAAATCCTGGTCAGCTGACGTGACTTCAAAGTCTAAACTTCTCAACATTCCCTTCAAAGGACAGACCCTATTCGGGCCTGGACTGAAGGAGATCATTTCTGACATCACTGGAGGAAAAGGTCACGCCCTTCCTCAAGACAGGTCCAACAAATTAAGGACCAAACAGTCTAGTTTTCGGCCCTTTCGAAACTTCAAGAGTGGTGTGTCCAAGGGTTATCTTCTGGAATTCAAAACCTCTCCCCCAAAAGGGAGATTTCATCTCTCACATTTATCTGTAAACCAGATAAAGAGAGAGGCATTCTTACATTGTGTTCGAGACCTCCTAGTTATGGGAGTGATCCACCCAGTTCCAAAGGAGGAATAGTGGCAGGGCTTTTATTCAAATCTGTTTGTGGTTCCCAAGAAAGAGGGAACATTCAGGCCAATCTTAGATCTCAAGATCTTAAACAAATTTCTCAGAGTCCCATCCTTCAAGATGGAGACTATTTGAACCATCCTTCATATGATCCAGGAGGGTCAATATATGTCTACCGTAGACTTAAAGGATGCTTATCTTCACATCCCGATACACAAAGATCATCATTGTTTTCTCAGGTTTGCCTTTCTAGACAGGCACTACCAGTTTGTGGCTCTTCCCTTCGGGTTGGCCACGGCACCAAGAATCTTTACGAAGGTTCTTGGGTCCCTCCTAGCGGTCCTAAGGCCGCGGGGTATAGCAGTAGCCCCTTACTTAGATGACATTCTAATACAGACGGCGACTTTTCAAATCGCAAGGTCCCATACGGACATTGTTCTGGCATTTCTGAGGTCCCATGGGTGGAAGGTGAATGAAGAAAAGAGTTCTCTGTCACCTCTAACAAGAGTTTCATTCCTAGGGACTCTGATAGATTCGGTAGAAATGAAGATTTACCTAACGAAGGCCAGATTGTCAAAACTTCTAGACTCTTGCAGTGTTCTTTATTCCACTTCTCGTCCTTCAGTGGCTCAGTGTATGGAAGTAATCGGTTTAATGGTAGCGGCAATGGACATAGTACCGTTTGCCCGCCTACATCTCAGGCCGCTGCAACTTTGCATGCTCAGTCAGTGGAATGGGGATTACACATATTTGTCCCCTCTACTAAATCTGGATCAAGAAACCAGGGATTCTCTTCTCTGGTGGCTATATCAGGTCCATCTGTCCAAGAGGATGAGCTTCAGCAGGCCAGATTGGACTATAGTATTGACAGATGCCAGTCTTCTGGGCTGGGGTGCAGTCTGGAACTCCCTGAAGGCTCAGGGCTCGTGGACTCAGGAGGAGGCACTCCTTCCGATAAATATTCTGGAACTAAGAGCGATATTCAATGCTCTTCAGGCTTGGCCTCAGCTTGCTGCGGTCAGGTTCATCAGATTTCAGTCGGACAATATCACGACTGTAGCCTACATCAACCATCAGGGGGGAACAAGGAGTTCCCTTGCAATGATGGAGGTTTCAAAGATAATTCTATGGGCAGAGGTTCACTCCTGCCATCTATCAGCTATCCATATCCCAGGTGTCGAGAACTGGGAGGTGGATTTTCTAAGTCGGCAGACTTTTCATCCGGAAGAATGGGAACTCCATCCGGAGGTATTTGCTCAGTTGATTCAACTTTGGGGCAAACCAGAACTGGATCTCATGGCGTCTCGCCAGATCGCCAAGCTTCCTTGTTATGGGACCAGGTCCAGGGACCCCAAGGCAACGCTGATAGATGCTCTAGCAGCGCCTTGGTCCTTCAACCTGGCTTATGTGTTTCCACCGTTTCCTCTGCTCCCTCGTCTAATTGCCAAGATCAGGCAGGAGAGAGCTTCGGTGATTTTGATAGCACCATTTTGACATGTCATCCTGTCCACCATGGACCCTGCCGCTGAGGCAGGACCTTCTACTTCAGGGTCCTTTCAACCATCCAAACCTAATTTCTCTGCGTCTGACTGCTTGGAGATTGAACGCTTGATTTTATCATAGCGTGGTTTCTCTGAATTGGTCATTGATACCTTAATTCAGGCTCGAAAGCCGGTTAACAGGAAAATTTATCATAAGATATGGTGTAAATATCTTCATTGGTGTGAATCCAAGGGTTACTCATGGTGTAAGGTCAGGATTCCTAGAATATTATCTCTTCTCCAAGAAGGATTGGAGAAGGGATTGTCGGCTAGTTCCTTAAAGGGACAGATTTCTGCTCTGTCTATTCTTTTGCACAAGCGTCTGGCTAATACTACAGACGTTCAGGCATTTTGTCAGGCTTTAGTTCGAATCAAGCCTGTGTTTAAACCTGTTGCTCCACCATGGAGTCTAAATTTAGTTCTTAAAGTTCTTCAAGGGGTTCCGTTTGAACCTTTGCATTCCATAGATATCAAGCTGTTGTCTTGGAAAGTTCTGTTTTTGGTAGCTATCTCCTCAGCTCAACGAGTTTTGGAGTTATCGGCTTTACAATGTGATTCTCCTTATCTCATTTTCCATGCTGATAAGGTAGTGTTGCGTACCAAACCTGGGTTTCTTCCTAAGGTGATATCTAATAAGAATATCAATCAGGAGATTGTTGTTCCTTCACTATGTCCTAATCCTTATTCAAAGAAGGAACGTCTATTACACAATCTTGATGTGGTCCGTGCTTTAACATTCTATTTACAAGCCACTAAAGATTTTCGTCAAACATCTGCTTTGTTTGTGGATTACTCTGGACAGAGGAGAGGCCAAAAGGCTTCGGCCAGCAGCCTCCTGAGAGAATTACAGCTCATTCCATTAGAGCAGTAGCTTCCACATGGGCTTTTAAAAATGAGGCTTCTGTTGAACAGATTTGTAAGGCGGCGACTTGGTCTTCGCTTCATACCTTTCCTAAATTCTACAAATTTGATACTTTTGCTTCTTCGGAGGCTGTTTTTGGGAGAAAGGTCTTACAGGCAGTGGTGCCTTCCATTTAAGCGCCTGCCTTGTCCCTCCCTTCATCCGTGTCCTATAGCTTTGGTATTGGTATCCCACAAGTAATGGATGAATCTGTGGACTGGATACACCTTACAAGAGAAAACAAAATTTATGCTTACCTGATAAATGTATTTCTCTTGTGGTGTATCCAGCCCACGGCCTGCCCTGTCATTTTAAGGCAGGTGTTATTTATTTTTTAAACTACAGTCACCACTGCACCCTATAGTTTCTCCTTTTTCTTGCTTGTCTTCGGTCAAATGACTGGGAGTGGCAGTTAGGGGAGGAGCTATATAGACAGCTCTGCTGTGGGTGATCCTCTTGCAGCTTCCTGTTGGGAAGGAGAATATATTATTGTTTTTGCCGGTCTGTAGCCTTTGATAAATGAGGCGAATCAAGCTCTCCACAATTACGCTGTGGAATTCCAGTGTATTTGTGGTTGACGGCTTGATGAATAGAGGCCTATTTGTAATATTGATTAGTAAAAACACAGGTGCTGATTATTTTATTTTTACTCCAGCATTGCTCACATTTTTTGTCACACATGGCTATGAGTGAGATGGGGTCATTTCCCCTGGGGGTGGTGGTTACAATGTATAAAAGTCTGTTTGCTTGTGTTTGATATTTTGGTCTGAGGAAGTGGAATGTCTTCCCCGAAACATCACTACTCAGATAAAGAAATTAATCAAATGAAAAGTCCAGTGAGTGCGGATCTTTTATGGTGTATGCAATGTCTACACTCCTGTCACCCTTTCATGCTGTATTGAAGGTGAGAGTTTAAATCATTGTGTGTATTCAGATATATATATTATTATTATTGGTTATTTGTAGAGCGCCAACAGATTCTGCAGCACTATAAACAAAGGTGGAGTACAGCAAAACAATTATAGGGATCAAATGGGTAGAGGGCCCTGCCAACAGTGGCACTGTTGTAGTCAGCTCTTAAGAAGGTGATAAACAAACAGCTGGACTCTTAGGCTTACATGCTAATTGGGTTCAGGGGATAACAATGGAGGAGAGGAACTGGTATAAAGAAAAGTTAGCGTAGGTTGTATGCATCCCTGAACAGTAGAGTCTTTAGGGAGCGCTTGAAGCTTTCAAAACTATGGGAGAGTCCTGTGAAGCGAGGCAGAGAGTTCCACAAGATGGGAGCCAGTCTGGAGAAGTCCTGTAAATGGGAGTGTGATGAGGTAACAAGAGAGGAGGAGAGTAGGAGGACATGAGCAGAGTGAAGGGGATGGGAGGGAGAGTATCTGTAGACAAGATCTGAGATATAGGGGGGAGCAGTGCCCTTGAGGGCTTTGTATGTCAGAGTGAGAATTTTGTGTTTGATCGTAGAGGCAAGAGGAAGCCAGTGAAGGGATTGACAGAGAGGTGCAGCAGATGAAGAGTGACGTGTAAGGAAGATGAGCCTAGCAGAGGCATTCATTATGGATTGTACAGGAGCTAGGCGGCAAGTGGGGAGACCAGAGAGGACAGAGTTGCAGTAATTGAGGCGGGAAAGGATGAGAGAGAGTGGATTAAAATCTTAGTTGTGTCTTGTGTAAGGAAATGTCTAATTTCAGAGATATTTTTGAGGTGGAAGTGGCAGGCTTTAGCCAAGGACTGATTGTGCAGAGTGAAAAAAAGATCTGAGTCAAATGTGACCTTAAGACATTGGGCATGCAGGGTAGGGGTAATGATGGAGTTGTCGACAGTTATAGAGAGATTGGGGGTGGAGATTTTGGAAGAAGGGGGGAAAATAAGAAGCTCAGTTTTGGAGAGATTTAGATTGAGGTAGTGTGAGGACATCCAGGAAGATATGTGAGAAAGAGAGTTAGTGACAAGTATGGTGCAGAGAAGTAGATTTGGTTGTTGTTGGCATACAAATGATATTGGAAACCATGGGAATTTATTAGGGAACCTAGTGATGACGTGTAGATTGAGATGAAGAAGGGGACCAAGGACAGAGCCTTGAAAGTGGTGACAGGGCAGAGGAGGCCCCAGAGAAGGCTACACTAAAGGTACGGTTTGACAGGTAGGAAGAGAGCCATGAGAGGGCTGTGTCACAGATGCCAAAGGATTGGAGGGTTTGGAGCAAAAGAGGGTGGTCAACAGTGTCAAAGGCTGCAGACAGATCAAGGAGGATAAGCAGAGAGAAGTGGCCTTTTGATTTTGATGTAAGTAGGTAATTGGTAACCTTAACAATTGCTGTCTCTGCGGAGTAATGGGGACAAAATCTAGATTGAAGTGGGTCAACGAGGGAGTTTAATGTAAGGAAGTGGGATAGGCTTGCATATACTAGTTTTTCGAGAAACTATGAGGCAAGAGGTAGGAGGGAAATAGGGTGGTTGTTAGATGGGGAGGTAGGATCAAGGTAAGGTTTTTTGAGGATACTAGTGCATGTTTCAGAGATGAGGGAAATATACCGGTGCTGAGAGAGAGGTTTAAAATGTGTGTGAGTATAGGAGTAAGGGTAGCAGAGAGGGAGGGGAGTAGCTGTGAGGGGATAGGGTCAAGGGGACATGTAGTGAGGTGAGAGCGCAGTATAAGTGCCAAACTTCTTCCTCAGTATCAGGGGAGAATGAGCTAAGTTCAAGGTTATGTGGGTTGTGGTTGATTGAGAGCATTTGAGGGGGTGAGATAATGGAATTATGTTGAGAGCTGATTTTGTTTCTGATGGACTCGGTTTTGTTAATGAAGTGGGTGGCCAAGTCTTGAGCTGACAGAGGAGTTGTATTAGGAGGTATGGGAGGGCAGAGAAGAGTATTGAAAGTGGAGAACAGACGTTTTGGGTATATATATATATATATATATATATATACACAAATATAGATATACATATTTAGACATGTGTATGTATGCATCTCTATGTTAAATCCCTTTACATGCCTTGTTTTTCTAACACCTGAGACCTCATAGTTTTAAGCCCTTATAACTTTTTTTTTAATTGATATTTGTTATTAGATAGTGTTATTATTGTATTGTAGGTTTGTCTCCTTCACATCCAGAACCCAGCATAGAGAGAAAACAGCACTGAGTCTAAAATTTGATTTTATAAAATAGTTTGAGGCATCTCAATATCTTAAAGTGAATGTAAATTGTTATGCTTAAGTGCCCGGTTTTTAAAAATTCGATTAAAAACAGGGGCAATTTAATTCATCAAAATTTCCATTTCACTCCTGTTGTGAAAAAATACTTACCTTTTAAACTTGACAGTAGCTCCAGCTTCCTCCGGTCGTCACAAGCCATTTCTGATGTCAGAAATTATGGATAGGTCATCCTGCAATCACGGCTTCCTCCCCGGAGAATCAGTGTCTGATTCAACGCTCTGATTGGAGGAAGCTGGATTCCTCATTTTAGACCCAGGAAGAGGCTTTGCAACAGGTGGAGGAAGCTGCAGCTGCTGTGAAGATTAAAAGGTAAGTATTTTTTTCACAACAGGAGTGAAATGTAAATTTTGATGAATTAAAGTGCCCCTATTTTTAATCGAATTTTTAAAAAACAGGCACTTTAGCATCAAAATTTACATTCACTTTAATAAGACTTTTTAGATAGTGTTCCCAAACTAGACAGCTTTAGCTTATAAAGCCCATAATCTTTAACTTATTTTAATGCATGATAGTATCCTCTGAATTATATAATCAATTGCTCTTTGATGTTGTTGAGCTGATGTGTTCTTTTGGGACCATCTATCAGTGCACATTTGTATAGAGACCAGAGGCCAGTACATTTATTACCATGGTGAACTCACAGGGGTCAATTTAACAAGCAGCAGATGCTACATCGATGCCCTATTATTTACGGTCCACCAGAAACGTAAGTTAAGAAGCCGCTGTCATAAGACCACTGCTCCTTAACTTTTCGGCAGACTGAAATCATCCTGATCTGATAAGATCTGGTACTGCTCACACCCTACCGCCCCCCCCCCCTGCTTCTTAAATGGCGGTAAGTAGCCTCCCATGAGTAAGCCTGCACTGCAAGAGCTCCAAAGTAACCTATGCTGATTTATAAATGGAGACAAATTTACTGTTGCATGTAATGGCAGTAGAACTGAGATTGTTTTTTGTCCTGGATTTATAGAAAACAGCATGAAGACCAATAAACATCATGCATTTATAATATTTTATACCTTCAATTTTTAATCATTTTAGTAAGTAAACAGTAATTATATTTCAATTATATTTCACAAATTTCATAGTTGTCAAAGAAGTGATATTTATATTTTGTAGTCTGTTTTTATTTAAAGGGACATATAATACTCATATGCTAAATCACTTGAAACTAATGCAGTATAACTGTAAAAAGCTGACAGGAAAATATCACCTGAGCAGCTCTATGTAAAAAAGGAAGATATTTTACCTCACAATCTCCTCAGCTCAGCAGAGTAAGTTCTGTGTAAAAAGTTATACTCAGCTGCTGCCCAGCTGCAGGTAAAAAAAAATGAAGAAATGAACAGCAGCCAATCAGCATCAACAGTGCTGAGGTCATGAACTCTTTTACTGTGAACTCATGAGATTTGACTTAACTCTGATGATATTTCATGGTAAACTTCCTTAAACTGAATAGGGAAATGTGATGAGTGTTCACGAAGCTCGCTCCTTTGCCTGTCCAGGCATACTGATTTGCTGCTTAGAAGTCCTTTACAATGGGATGTGGCTACTGAGGAACTTTCTTTTTTTACATAGAGATATTCAGGTGTTATTTTCTAGTTAGCTTTTTACAGCTATGCTGCATCACTTTCAAGTGTTTCAATATTTGGGTATCATGGCCCTTTAATTATTTAAATGTATATTTCTCTTGTTAAGTGTATCCAGTCCACGGATCATCCATTACTTATGGGATATTAACTCCTCCCCAACAGGAAGTGCAAGAGGATTCACCCAGCAGAGCTGCTATATAGCTCCTCCCCTAACTGCCATTCCCAGTCATTCTCTTGCACCCAACGAATAGATAGGATGTGTGAGAGGACTGTGGTGATTATACTTAGTTTCATACCTTCAATCAAAAGTTTGTTATTTTATAATAGCACCGGAGTGTGTTATTCCTTCTCTGGTAGAATTTGAAGAATCTACCTGAGTTTTTCTATGATTTTAGCCGGAGTAGTTAAGATCATATTGCTGTTTCTCGGCCATCTGAGGAGAGGTAAACTTCAGATCAGGGGACAGCGGGCAGATTAATCTGCAAAGAGGTATGTAGCAGCTTATTATTTTCTGACAATGGAATTGATGAGAAAATTCTGCCATACCGATATAATGTAAACTCAGCCTTAAATGCAGTAGCAGCAACTGGTATCAGGCTGTCATGTATGTATATTTTACACTTCAGTATTCTGGGGAATGGCACTTCACTGGAATTATACTGTATGCATAAAACTTTAGCCTAATTTGCAGGGACTAGCAACAGGCTTTTTAATAACACTCAATTTATTAATGTTAAACGTTTTTTGCTGGCATGTAAAATCGTTTAATTTTCTGAGGTACTGGGTGAAAAAATGTTTTGGGCACTATTTTTTTCCACTTGGCAGTCGTTTTATTTAATTTATGACAGTTTACTGATCTCTCTCACTGTTATGTGTGAGGGGGGGGGGGGCTTTTTTGGTGCTTTTGCTACGCATCAAAAAATTCAGTCAGAAGTTTATTGTCTTCCCTGCATGATCCGGTTCATCTCTACAGAACTCAGGGGTCTTCAAAACTTGTTTTGAGGGAGGTAAACAGCAGAGCTGTGAGATTGTAGTTGACTGTGATAAAAAAAAAAGGTTATTTCTGTTTTTTTTTGTTTTTTTTTTCTGCTATCAGGGTTAGTTATCCTTTGCTAATGGGAGCAATCCTTTGCTAAAATTGTGTTTTTTACAAAGATTTGATGCTATAACTTTTCAGTTTATTAATTTTCAACTGTCATAACTTTTTCTGTGCTTCTTATAGGCACAGTACGTTTTCATATTATAGTAAATTACTTGAAAAGTATTTCCAAGTTGCTAGTTTATTTGCTAGTGTGTTAAACATGTCTGATTCAGAGGAAGATATCTGTGCTATATGTGCTAAAGCCAAAGTGGAGCCCAATAGAAATTTATGTACTAACTGTATTGATGCTACTTTAAATAAAAGTCAATCTGTACAAATTGAACATATTTCACCAAACAACGAGGGGAGAGTTATGCCGACTAACTCGCCTCACGTGTCAGTACCTGCATCTCCCGCTCGGGAGGTGCGTGATATTGTAGCGCCGAGTACATCTGGGCGGCCATTACAAATCACATTACAGGATATGGCTACTGTTATGACTGAAGTTTTGGCTAAATTACCAGAACTAAGAGGTAAGCGTGATCACTCTGGGGTGAGAACAGAGTGCGCTGATAATATTAGGGCCATGTCAGACACTGCGTCACAATTTGCAGAACATGAGGACGAAGAGCTTCATTCTGCGGGTGACGGTTCTGATCCAAACAAACTGGATTCAGATATTTCAAATTTTAAATTTAAGCTGGAAAACCTCCGTGTATTACTAGGGGAGGTGTTAGCGGCTCTGAATGATTGTAACACAGTTGCAATACCAGAGAAAATGTGTAGGTTGGATAAATATTTTGCGGTACCGGCGAGTACTGACGTTTTTCCTATACCTAAGAGACTTACTGAAATTGTTACTAAGGAGTGGGATAGACCCGGTGTGCCGTTCTCACCCCCTCCGATATTTAGAAAGATGTTTCCAATAGACGCCACCACACGGGACTTATGGCAAACGGTCCCTAAGGTGGAGGGAGCAGTTTCTACTTTAGCTAAGTGTACCAGTATCCCGGTGGAGGATAGCTGTGCCTTTTCAGATCCAATGGATAAAAAGTTAGAGGTTACCTTAAGAAAATGTTTGTTCAACAAGGTTTTATATTGCAACCTCTTGCATGCATTGCGCCTGTCACGGCTGCAGCAGCATTTTGGTTTGAGTCTCTGGAAGAGACACTTGAATCAGCTCCATTAGATGAGATTACACACAAGCTTAAAGCCCTTAAGTTAGCTAACTCATTTATTTCAGATGCCGTAGTACATTTAACTAAACTTACGGCTAAGAATTCCGGATTCGCCATTCAGGCATGCAGAGCACTGTGGCTAAAATCCTGGTCAGCTGACGTTACTTCTAAATCTAAATTGCTTAATATACCTTTCAAAGGGCAGACCTTATTCGGGCCCGGGTTGAAAGAAATTATCGCTGACATTACAGGAGGTAAAGGCCATGCCCTGCCTCAAGACAGAGCCAAACCTAAGGCTACACAGTCTAATTTTCGTTCCTTTCGTAATTTCAAAGCAGGAGCAGCATCAACTTCCTCTGCACCAAAACAGGAAGGAGCTGTTGCTCGCTACAGACAAGGCTGGAGACCTAACCAGTCCTGGAACAAGGGCAAGCAGGCCAGGAAACCTGCTGCTGCCCCTAAGACAGCATGAATCGAGGGCCCCCGATCCGGGAACGGATCTAGTGGGGGGCAGACTTTCTCTCTTCGCCCAGGCTTGGGCAAGAGATGTCCAGGATCCCTGGGCGTTAGAGATCATATCTCAGGGATACCTTCTAGACTTCAAATTCTCTCCCCCAAGAGGGAGATTTCATCTGTCAAGGTTGTCAACAAACCAAATAAAGAAAGAGGCGTTTCTACGCTGCGTACAAGATCTTTTATTAATGGGAGTGATCCATCCGGTTCCGCGGTCGGAACAAGGACAAGGGTTTTACTCAAATCTGTTTGTGGTTCCCAAAAAAGAGGGAACTTTCAGGCCAATCTTGGATTTAAAGATCCTAAACAAATTCCTAAGAGTTCCATCGTTCAAAATGGAAACTATTCGGACAATTTTACCCATGATCCAAAAGGGTCAGTACATGACCACAGTGGATTTAAAGGATGCTTACCTTCACATACCGATTCACAAAGATCATTACCGGTATCTAAGGTTTGCCTTTCTAGACAGGCATTACCAGTTTGTAGCTCTTCCATTCGGATTGGCTACGGCTCCGAGAATCTTCACAAAGGTTCTGGGTGCTCTTCTGGCGGTACTAAGACCGCGAGGAATTGCGGTAGCTCCGTACCTAGACGACATTCTGATACAAGCTTCAAGCTTTCAAACTGCCAAGTCTCATACAGAGTTAGTACTGGCATTTCTAAGGTCGCATGGATGGAAGGTGAACGAAAAGAAGAGTTCTCTCTTTCCACTCACAAGAGTTCCCTTCTTGGGGACTCTTATAGATTCTGTAGAAATGAAGATTTACCTGACAGAAGACAGGTTAACAAAGCTTCAAAATGCATGCCGTGTCCTTCATTCCATTCAACACCCGTCAGTAGCTCAATGCATGGAGGTGATCGGCTTAATGGTAGCAGCAATGGACATAGTACCCTTTGCACGTCTACATCTCAGACCGCTGCAATTGTGCATGCTAAGTCAGTGGAATGGGGATTACTCAGACTTGTCCCCTACTCTGAATCTGGATCAAGAGACCAGAAATTCTCTTCTATGGTGGCTTTCTCGGCCACATCTGTCCAGGGGGATGCCATTCAGCAGGCCGGACTGGACAATTGTAACAACAGACGCCAGCCTACTAGGTTGGGGCGCTGTCTGGAATTCTCTGAAGGCTCAGGGACAATGGAATCAGGAGGAGAGTCTCCTACCAATAAACATTCTGGAATTGAGAGCAGTTCTCAATGCCCTTCTGGCTTGGCCCCAGTTAACAACTCGGGGGTTCATCAGGTTTCAGTCGGACAACATCACGACTGTAGCTTACATCAACCATCAGGGAGGGACAAGAAGCTCCCTAGCAATGATGGAAGTATCAAAGATAATTCGCTGGGCAGAGTCTCACTCTTGCCACCTGTCAGCAATCCACATCCCGGGAGTGGAGAACTGGGAGGCGGATTTCTTAAGTCGTCAGACTTTTCATCCGGGGGAGTGGGAACTTCATCCGGAGGTCTTTGCCCAAATACTTCGACGTTGGGGCAAACCAGAGATAGATCTCATGGCGTCTCGACAGAACGCCAAGCTTCCTCGTTACGGGTCCAGATCCAGGGATCCGGGAGCGGTTCTGATAGATGCTTTGACAGCACCTTGGACCTTCGGGATGGCTTATGTGTTTCCACCCTTCCTGATGCTTCCTCGATTGATTGCCAGAATCAAACAGGAGAGAGCATCAGTGATTCTAATAGCGCCTGCATGGCCACGCAGGACTTGGTATGCAGATCTAGTGGACATGTCTTCCTGTCCACCTTGGTCGCTACCTCTGAAACAGGACCTTCTGATCCAGGGTCCCTTCAAACATCAAAATCTAATTTCTCTGAAGCTGACTGCTTGGAAATTGAACGCTTGATTTTATCAAAACGTGGTTTTTCTGAGTCAGTTATTGATACCTTAATACAGGCTAGGAAGCCTGTTACCAGAAAGATTTACCATAAGATATGGCGCAAATACTTATATTGGTGCGAATCCAAGAGTTACTCATGGAGTAAGGTTAGGATTCCGAGGATATTGTCTTTTCTACAAGAAGGTTTAGAAAAGGGTTTATCCGCTAGTTCCTTAAAGGGACAGATTTCAGCTCTGTCCATTCTTTTACACAAACGTCTGTCAGAAGTTCCGGACGTTCAAGCTTTTTGTCAGGCTTTAGCTAGGATCAAGCCTGTGTTTAAAACTGTTGCTCCACCATGGAGTTTGAACTAAATTCTTAATGTTTTACAGGGGGTTCCGTTTGAACCCCTTCATTCCATTGATATCAAGTTGTTATCTTGGAAAGTTCTGTTTTTAATGGCGATTTCCTCGGCTCGAAGAGTCTCTGAGTTATCTGCCTTACATTGTGATTCTCCTTATCTGATTTTTCATTCAGACAAGGTAGTTCTGCGTACTAAACCTGGGTTCCTACCTAAGGTGGTCACTAACAAGAATATCAATCAAGAGATTGTGGTTCCATCTTTGTGTCCTAATCCTTCTTCGAAAAAGGAACGTCTGCTACACAATCTAGATGTAGTCCATGCCCTGAAATTTTATCTACAGGCAACTAAGGATTTTCGACAAACGTCTTCCCTGTTTGTCGTTTATTCTGGTCAGAGGAGAGGTCAAAAAGCTTCGGCTACCTCTCTCTCCTTTTGGCTTCGTAGCATTATACGGTTAGCCTATGAGACTGCTGGACAGCAGCCTCCTGAAAGAATTACAGCACATTCTACTAGAGCTGTGGCTTCCACTTGGGCTTTAAGAATGAGGCTTCTGTTGAACAGATTTGCAAGGCTGCAACTTGGTCTTCTCTTCTTACTTTTTCCAAATTTTACAAATTTGACACTTTTGCTTCTTCGGAGGCTGTTTTTGGGAGAAAGGTTCTTCAGGCAGTGGTTCCTTCCGTATAAAGAGCCTGCCTGTCCCTCCCGTCATCCGTGTACTTTAGCTTTGGTATTGGTATCCCATAAGTAATGGATGATCCGTGGACTGGATACACTTAACAAGAGAAAACATAATTTATGCTTACCTGATAAATTTATTTCTCTTGTAGTGTATCCAGTCCACGGCCCGCCCTGTCACTTTAAGGCAGGTAATTTTTCCATTAAACTACAGTCACCACTGTACCCTATGGTTTTCCTTTCTCTGCATGTTTTCGGTCGAATGACTGGTAATGGCAGTTAGGGGAGGAGCTATATAGCAGCTCTGCTGGGTGAATCCTCTTGCACTTCCTGTTGGGGAGGAGTTAATATCCCATAAGTAATGGATGATCCGTGGACTGGATACACTACAAGAGAAATAAATTTATCAGGTAAGCATAAATTATGTTTTTTTTAATTGTCTTGGCATGTGCTTTTTTTCACTTGCAAAATATCCTTGACTATCTTTTGTTTTTTGAACAGTATGAGCTGATGATATTATTCTGATTACATAAAACAGTTAATTCATAAAACAGAATTAAGATACTGTTTCTATGTGTTATTGTATTTTAAAAAATATACTAATAAGATGCTCATGTATAATGTGACATGTACAAATTCTATATTTCCAAGCTGTGGGGGATAAATTACATTTGCCAGTATGAACTGTGCTTAGCTATACTTGAAATTGAGTGCAAGTATTGTGAAAGAGATAAAAATAAAGAGAAAATGATTAGGAACAAGTAGACTATAAAAGTATGATAGATAATCTACAAACATTTTTCTTGATGTTCATTAAACTCATATGTTGAACAGCCTAGAAGCAGACCATTTGTATTTATTTCAGCTCCTGGTGAAGACTTACAATATCCATGAAAATCGGTCAGCTGTGAGGCTAGAGAAAGTCTCCAAAATTGTAAGTCTTTTCTATTTCACAAAAACTGTAAGAAAAGGTTGTTAAGAAAAATAGGATTTCTATGGCTTTACAAAGTTGAGGATTTGGCTTTTCTACATGTAATAGCTCAAAATATTTTGCATGAAGATTAATATGCAGTTTTATTCTAATCAATCATAAAACATTTTTCCAACATTTATTCTGGATTTTGGGCTGTTTGACACAAACAAATTCTTGTTCTACATTAAAAAAACTAAAACACATCAAACACATCAAAAAACTTTAAACATAGTAAGAGTACCCATACATAAAAAATTAATAAACAAAAATATGTTAAAATATCTGTGTCAGAAATTTATGTTGACTATGTTAGTCACAAACAGTCCTGGGGTGTACAAATATTGAATGGTTATGGACCAGATATAGTACTAGAAAGTCACTACGTACTATAAAGCTAAATGGTCCATGCAAAACTTAGTAGTCACAAATAGAAGAGACCCACTGTCAAGGCTAACACAGGGATATAAACAAAGCTTCTCACCTGATACTAGGAGGTACAATATGAGGAACTCACAAGGCTCAATGGATAGAAAGCACCTTATGGATCCCGGTCCTCGGCATATCTCAATCCATCTCCTTTGGTGAGTGCATTGTCCCGCTGCTCTGTGTATCCTGGCCTCCTTGGGTTATCAAACTCCACCCCCTCTCCCTCTCCTTGCTCCAACAGGTAGCTCTGGGGAACCAGTGATGACGTCAGCCAGGGCAAATGGCTTTCAGAAAATAGATGCAAACATGCAAGCGGCATCAGCGGGGGGGGGGGGGGGAGAGGTTCTGGAGTCGGCTCCTCAGTGAATTGGTCCGTTGCTGGATCGGCTCCTGGAAATAATTTTCTGGAGCTGAATTCGGGAAACAAGTAGTTTATGCTCCTAATTGCCCTGCTACACTGTAGAGGGTCAAACCAGGCATGTAGCAAAATTAAGGAACCGAGCACCAGCAATGGGAGATAAAAGTTCAATTTATTCAAACAAATTTAAAATTTAATATCAATGGTATACAAAGTTATAGTGGTCAAAACAAAATAGGACATCAGCCAAATGCAGCTGATGCATTTCGGCTCCATGCCGTAATAGAAACTGTTAAATCTTAAAATGTGGAAACACCATTTAAAGGTACAAACAGATGCCTATTGGATGACTAATTTCAATTAATTAATGACAAATGTTATACACATACAGTTTAACCCTCAAACTGCTAAAAGGATAAATACATACAGGATTCAGTAGCCTCTGCGGTTAATATTATATATACACATGAGAACATATTGACAAACAAAGAGCCAGTCATAAATAATTATACTATATTTAAAAGGCTATCTTAACCATGACCTGTAAGCATTATTAACAAGTGCTAGTACTTTTCAAAATGAGACCTTTGATTTGTATGCCTTGAATCAAGCAAAACCTATTTATATCTACTTGTAAAAAAGGCAATGAATGCAATGTTACTGAACCTAGAGCCTACTGTTGTCATTATGTGAATACACCAACTATAAATAATCAACAATATCTTCAGTTGACACAATTTAAAGACATTTATGTCTGATAGACTAAATTAATCGGGATTGGTTATACAGGAAGAAACTACTGCCAGAAATTTATCAGATCGTAGTCTGAATTTAGACCCTCTGGACATCTGGTCTTCAATTTAAAAATCCAGAACACCTCTTGTCTGGCCAGTAGTCTCTCCCTGTCACCTCTTCTATGTGGAATCATTATCGTCTCAATGCACGTCCATCTTAGAGACTCTGAGCATTTCCCATGTAGTTGATTAAAATGTTGCACCAAGGGGGTACTTGCAGTGCCACTCTTTATACTGGACAGGTGTTCCCTTACCCTTGTTCTCACTTCACGTGTAGTTAGGCCCACGTACTGTTTGTCACATAATATACAAGTTAAAAGATAAATGACAAATGTGGACCTGCAATTCAAACATGATTGTTTTTGGAAAAACCTGTCCTGTTACTGTAGATCGAAAACTATCGCCCATCTCTACTTTTTCACAGGCAACACAAGAAATATTGTGACATTTGTACATGCCTTTGACTGTTAGCCAAGATTATTCCCTATGATATTTTGTGGGAAGCTTAATGGGGGCTACTACATTCCCTATAGTTTTTTGTCATTTGTAGGCAAAACAACAATTTTTTTGTGGTCAATTCCATTCATTTATCATCAGCCCTTAAGGCAGGGAGATGTTTTTTTATCATCTTTCCAATTTGGTTGTATTGATCAGAATAGTCAGTGATAAACAGAATATCATTTTTATCAATCTTCCTATTCCCCAATTTTGGATATTTAGTCTTTAGTAAATCAATTCTATTTAATTTGCTAACACACTTGGCCGCCGTGTCTAAGTTTTTTTTATGGTAACCCCTTTCCTCAAGACGTTTGGTTAGCTTTCTTGACTCCTCCTGAAATTTTGTCTCATCTGAACAGTTACGCTTAATGCGTATGAACTGTCCTTTTGCTATGCCCTTGAACACACTTCTGGGATGGCAGCTTGAAGCGTGCAAAAGGGCATTGCCAGAGATGGGCTTTTTGTATACTGTACTTGAGATAGTCTCACCATTTTTACCAATCAGGGTAAGATCTAGATAATTGATATTACTTTAGTTCCACTCAAAGGTGAACTCAATGCCCACATTGTTTGCATTTAAATACTGAAGAAACTGGTGGATACCTATTTCATCTCCCCTCCAAATGAACAGAAGGTCATCTATAAATCTCCTATAGATGACCACCTCCGAACTAAAGGGGTTTCCATCCCCAAAGATGTGGGACTGCTCCCACCAACCCATAAAAAGTTTGGCATAGGAGGGGGAAAACTTGGCCCCCATAGCAGTCCCACAAGTCTGGAGATAGAAAACCCCCTCAAATTCAAAGTAATTATGTTTCAGCAAGAATTCTGTTTCTCTAAGTACAAAGTCACAAAGTTCAATATTTTGTCCATGGTACATATCCATGCCATGGCCAAAAGCCCTTTTCGTGTGGTATGGAAGAGTATAAGGCTTTTACATCCACAGTTAGCCATTTAAATTCCTCTTTACATTCCACATTTGAAACCAGGCTTAAGTTATGTTTTGAATCCCTGACATAACTCCATAAATCTGCCACTATTGGTTGTAGAATCAAATCCAACCATTCCGACAAATGTTCAAGTAAAGACCCAGTACCGATAACGATCGGTCTCCCCATTACGTTAACCAAAGATTTATAGACTTTGGGGAGGTGGTTAAATACTGGTATTATAGGGTAAGTCGGGATAAGGTAAGTACCTGAATAATTGTCAATAAGGCCACAGTATATACCATCATCAACCAGGGAATTTAACTTTTTGCAAAAAAGTTTAGTGGGATCAGAGTTGAGAACCCTATAGTCATGTGTATTGGATAGTTGTCTTAATGCTTCTTCTACAAAGTTGGCTATATCCATCACGACCACTGATCCGCCCTTGTCAGTGGCACGGATTACAAGTTCTGTATTAGAGCCAAGTTTGTTTAAGGCTTCCCTTTCCTTTTTGTTAAGATTATTTTTACTTCTCTTTTGTTTGTAAAACAATTTAGTGAGATCTTTCTATACCCTTTCCTGGAATTTTTCGATATGTGAACCCCTGTTCTGTATAGGGTAAAATTGGGATGGACACTTTAATTTGGGTGCTAATATTGTATCACGTGTTGATCATCTTCACCCTCCCTTTCCAATGATTCAATACAGCGAGGTTAAAATGATCCTGGAAATCCAAGATAGTTGTTTTCTGAAAAGCAGTTTCCATAGTAACCATATTTTCAATATGGGCTGTATTGGTTTCAATGGCAGTGCTGGAGAAATGTTTTTTTTTAACGTAATTTCTCTAATCAACTTGTTCACATTCAGATTTCAGAAGGGTGTTAAACAGGTTAAACAAACTAGTAGGTACAAAGCCTAAGCCTAAATTAAGGACCCTCAACTCGGTGGTGCTTAATTGATAACTTGATAGATTAATGATATTATTCATTGGTATCGTGTCTGTCATGTCCTTAGTGGATAACCCCCTTTGTATACTTCTTTTCCACCTTGACCCCTCCTGCCGTCTCTTGTCGGGGGGAAGGGAATAAACTTGATTTAATTCCTGATGCTCAAAATTGTTTGGTGTCTCTTTAATTTATAATGTTGGTTTGTCACAGTTTGATTATCATATCTAGATAGAGGGGGAGGGGGCTTTATAATTGAAACTGGGGCTGTGGAGGTTTCTTTTGGTCTTACAACCTGTGTTACTTGGTTAGGAACTTTTTCTTTTGTAGTGTAGGTTTGTGTGTCTAATGTTGTTCTTAATGGTTCTTCATCACCTGACACTGAGCTGTCTCCTGTTGAGTAAGCTTCACTTTTGGAGAAACGTATTCTCCTATTCTTTCTCCCTCAACCTCTTCCCCTCCATCTAGCCCTGAACCCCCTCCCTCATCTCTCATTCTCATTTGTTTGGTTATACTATTTTCTTTTCTGATATCTCTCTTTTCTATTCCAAATGTAAATGGTGTTATTAGTATTATCTGATTGGTATCTTACAAATTTATTGTTTTTAATTTCTAGAAGTAATTTTTTGGCCTCAGTAATAGCATCATGTAATAATTTATAAAATATTGGATAGTCCTCCTGTACTAGTATAATTTTGGAAGAAACTTCCTGTGTCTGTGACATCTTGAACTCCAATTCCAAGCATTAATAAACATTTTGTCCTCAGTGGTAAATGTAGGAAACTTATTTAATCTTAGTCCCCTAGGAATTAGTTTTAATTTCAAATAGTTTTCTAATATCCAGATATCCCATTTGAGTTTGTTCTCTTTTAATATCAGTTCTTCCATTTCATCAAAAAGAGCTGAAAGTGCAAACTTAGATTCGTCCAAAGTGAATACATTGTCCACATCCTGATTAAACACATCCCTTTCTTGGGCATTTCTTAAAGAAAAGTAATGATGAGTTGAGGGTCTAGCAGCTGTGATATCCTCCATATCCATATTCCCTTAAAAAAGATCCTGATCCAAAATTACCATCCAATTATATTCCACCAAAGGATAGAGGCTTGACCCACACCTCCGTATATAAATATACCAATGCAACACAAACAGTCCTGGGGTGTACAAATATTGAATGGTTATGGACCAGATATAGTACTAGAAAGTCACTACGTACTATAAAGCTGAACGGGCCATGCAAAACTTAATAGTCACAAATAGAAGAGACCCACTTTCAAGGCTAACACAGGGATATAAACAAAGCTTCTCACCTGATACTAGGAGGTAACGATATGAGGAACTCACAAGGCTCAATGGATAGAAAGCACCTTATGGATCCCGGTCCTATATCAATCCATCCCCTTTGGTGAGTGCATTGTCCCGCTGCTCTGTGTATCCTGGCCTCCATGGGTTATCGAACTCCACCCCCTCTCCCTCTCCTTGCTCCAAACGGTAGCTCTGGGGAACCAGTGATGATGATGGCCACGTTATCAATTAAGCGCTACCGAGTTGAGGGTCCTTAATTTAGGCTTAGGCTTTGTACCTACTAGTTTGTTTAACGTATTTAACACCCTTCTGGATGTGAACAAGTTTATTAGAAAAACTGTTAAAAAAACATTTCTCCAGCACTGCCATTAAAACCAATACAGCCCATATTGAAAATATGGTTACTATGGAAACTACTTTTCAGAATACAACTATCTTGGATTTCAAGGATCATTGTAACCTGGCTATATTGGAATCATTGTAAAGGGAGGGTGAAGATGTTCAACAAACGATACAATATCAGACACCCAAATTAAAGTGTCCATCCCAATTTTACCCTATACAGAGCAGGGGTTCACATATCAAAAAATTCTGGGAAAGGGTAGAGAAAGATCTCACTAATTTGTTTTACAAACAAAAGAGAAGTAAAAATAATTTCAACAAAAAGGAAAGGGAAGCCTTAAACAAACTTGGCTCTAATACAGAACTTGTAATCTGCACCGCTGACAAGGGCGGATAAGTGGTTGTGATGGATAGAGCCAGCTTTGTAGAAGAAGCATTAAGACAACTAACTATCCAATACACATGACTATAAGGTTCTCAACTCTGATCCCACTAACCTTTTTTGCAAAAAAGTTAAAAGACCTGGTGGATGATGGTATATACTGTGGCCTTATTGAAAATGATACAGGTACTTACCTTATCCCGACTTATCCTATAATACCAGTATTTAACCACCTCCCCAAAGTCCATAAATCTATGGTTAACATAATGGCGAGACCAATCGTTAGCGGTATTGGGTCTTTACTTAACATTTGTTGGAATGGTTGGATTTTTATTCTACAACCAATGGTGGCAGATTTATGGAGTTATGTCAGGGATTCAAAACATAACTTAAGCCTGGTTTCAAATGTGGAATGGAAAGAGGAATTTAAATGGCTAGCTGTGGATATAAAAGCCTTATACTCTTACATTAAGCGTAACTGCTCAGATGAGACAAAATTTCAGGAGGAGTCAAGAAAGCTAACCAAACGTTTTGAGGAAAGGGGTTAAGGCCAAGTGTGTTAGAAAATTAAATAGAATTGATTTACTAAAGACTAAAGATCCAAAAAATAGGAAGATTGATAAAAATGATATTCTGTTTATCACTGACTATTCTGATCAATACAACCAAATTTGTGACATGATAAAAAAATCTCCCTGCCTTAAGGGTTAATGATAAATTAATGTAATTGACCACAAAAAAATTGCCGTTTTGCCTACAAACGACAAAAAACTATAGGAAATGTAGTAGCCCCCACTAAGCTTCCCACAAAATCTCATAGGGAATCATCTAGAGGCATGTACAAATGTCACAATTTTTCTTGTGTTGCCTGTGAAAAAGTAGAGATGGGCGATAGTTTTCGATCTACAGTAACAGGACAGGTTTTCCAAAAACAATCATGTTTGAATTGCAGGTCCACATTTGTCATTTATCTTTTAACTTGTATATTATGTGACAAACCGTACATGGGCCTAACTACACGTGAAGTGAGAACAAGGGTTAGGGAACACCTGTCCAGTATAAAGAGTGGCACTGCAAGTACCCCCTTGGTGCAACATTTTAATCAACTACATTGGAAAAGCTCAGAGCCTCTAAGATGGACGTGCATTGAGAAGATAATGCTTCCACATAGAGGAGGTGACAGGGAGAGACTACTGGCCAGACAAGAGGTGTTCTGGATTTTTAAATTTAAGACCAGATGTCTAGAGGGTCTAAATTCAGACTACGATCTGATACATTTCTGGCAGTAGTTTCTTTCTGTATAACCAATCCCTATTAGTTTAGTCTATCAGATATAAATGTCTTTGAATTCTGTCAACTGAAGATATTGTTGATTATATATAGTTGGTGTATTCACATAATGACAACAGTAGGCTCTAGGTTCAGTACCACGTATTGCCTTTTATACAAGTAGATATAAATAGGTTTTGCTTGATTCAAGGCATGTAAATCAAAGGTCTCATTTTGAAAAGTACTAGCACTTGTTAATAATGCTTACAGGTCATGGTTAAGATAGCCTTTTAAATATAGTATAATTATTTATGACTGGCTCTTTGTTTGTCAATATGTTCTCATGTGTATATATAATATTACCTCCAGAGGCTATTTATTTAATCCTGTATGTATTTATCCTTCTAGCAGTTTGAGGTTTAAACTGTCTGTGTATAACATTTGTCGTTAATTAATTGAAATTAGTCATCCAATAGGCATCTGTTTGTACCTTTAAATGGTGTTTCTACATTTTAAGATTTAACAGCTTTGATTACGGCCTGGAGCCGAAACGCTTCAGCTGCATCTGGCTGATGTCCTATTTTGTTTTGACCGCTATAACTTCGTATACCATTGATATTCGATTTTAAATTTGTTTGAATTAATTGAACTTTTATCTCCCATTGCTGGTGCTCCGTTCCTTCATTTTGCTATATGTTAGTTTCTCACCTGACACCTACTGTACTTATTACAGCACTACAAAAAAAACATATAAAAATTGATATGTTAGAAAATTCTATGCAGTTTTGTAGAATAGCAAGGTGATAACTTTTTGAGGCTCTTGTCAAGTGTTACACAGACAGTGACAATGAGAGTGGATAGGTGTGTATATGACCCAGACAGTATGGGACAGTTAAAAAGAGCAAACTGTAGGGCTATAGGAGGCACATTAGGTGGAGTCTAGGGGGTATATTTATCTAAATGCGAGCGGACATGATACGATGTAGCGTATCATGTCTGCTGCACATTGATTAATGCCGACAGAATACGCTGTCTGCATATATCTGGTGAACTGCTGTGCAATGCTGCCCCCTGCAGATTTGCGGCCAATTGGCCATTAGCAGGGGGTTCAAGCAAAAAGAAATACACTGCGATCCTCCAAAGTAAGCATACTATTTTTAATATCCAAGTGTAGATAAAAATATCTTGATAGGCAACAGTGAAGTTAAAATCAAAAAAATAGGCAGAACATTTTCAGGAACTGGTCTGTCCTACATGTTTCGGTTAGTCCCTTAATCATGAACATGACCTGTTACCCTTCCTTCCTGCCTTTTAAATCTGATGGTAATCTCCTATTGGTACCTCAGTCTAATGAGATTAACCCCTAGTAGGTCAGTTACTTGTTATTTATGTGTCTGCTCTATCCCATTAATTGGTTTAAATAAAGGAATCTATTTAATACACATAGATATATACAAATAGTGCTCTGTTGCATATTTTCTCTGCTAGTTCTGAATTTTGTGTATAATTGAAAAAACATAAGAGCTAATAATAATTAGCCCATTGTTGAATACTTATTTGTCCTATTTCAACTAATATATAATTCTAAATCAATTATCCTTCCTGACTAGCAATATATACATTTCTAGTATCTAATATCCTAAGATTTCATGTTTATGCACCATATTTATATATATGTATTTGTTGTGTGAGATGGCAATCACTACTGTACTGATCAAATAGGGGACCCTATAATTTTGATAAAGGAATAGGGAGAACTACTATCTCCTCCAAAAATTTATTATATCCCCCTCTATATTGAAGCCCTGTGGTCTTCTTGTCTTCATTTTGAAGATCCAAAAGGCTTCACGCAACATTAGGCGTGCTGCTCTGTCCCCCCCTCTAGGTGGTGTTCGTACACATTCTATAACCTGCCATGAGAGTGACGTAACATCACCCCCATGCACAGAGATAAAGTGTTGTGAGAGGCCTGAGGTGTCTTTATCATGAGAGATATCATTTAGATGCTCTCTGATCCTGGAGCGCACCTCCCTTGTGGTGCACCCTATGTACTGTCCGTTACGCTGGGAGCAATCTACCAAATATACTACAAAAGGGGTTCTACAATTTGTACAATTTGACAAATTGAAAATCCTATTAGTTGTTGCTGATTGGAAAGTGGATGTCACTCTGCTGTACTTACAGGCTATACATTTAGAGAAGTGGCATTTAAAATGCCCTTTCACACTTAGCCAACTACTGCTGGCCCTCTCTTTATCCCTTAGTACACTTGGTGCCACTAAATTACCAATTGTGCATGCTCTCTTAGAGACAAAATTGCACCCTTTGGACACATAGTCCCTTAAGCTGTCCTCAGCTGTCAGTATAGGTAGATGTTTGCTGACAATACTGGTAATGTCCTTGAACTGCGGGCTATAGGTAGTAACCAGAGTTGGTCTGGTTAAATCATAACCATTCCTTTTCCTGGTGTTCCCCCTTAATATCTCACTTCTACTCATCCTAGTTACCTCCAAATGGGCTCTATTAATGACTTTGCGTGAGTAACCTCTCTCTGAGAGGAGACAACTTAGTGTCTCACTCTCCTTTGCAAAGTCTTCCTCCAAGGAGCAGTTCCGTTTAAGTCTCATGAACTGCCCCTTGGCCACCCCAAACCCCGTGTGACGGGGATGATTACTCCTCGCATGAAGCAAGGAGTTTGAGGTAATAGGCTTACGATATAGGGATGTAGAGACCTTACCATTTGAAGGATCCCCCCTAAGTACTACATCAAGATATGGTATAGTACTATTCCCTGTTTGGGCAGTGAATTCCAAGCCCACTCTGTTGGAATTGAGATAAATCAAAAAGTCTTGCATCTCAGCAATCTCCCCCACCCAGATAAAAAGGAGATCATCTATAAAACGTTTATAGGATCTAATCCTATCTCTGAATGGGTTATTATCTCCAAAGACGTGGGACAGTTCCCACCAACCCATAAATAGGTTGGCATATGATGGGGCAAATTTAGCTCCCATCGCTGTCCCACGTCTTTGGAGATAAAAAGTATGCTCAAACTTAAAATAATTATGTGTCAGGAGAAAGGTGAGGGCCTCAACTATAAATTCGATTAAATCCTCATGGTAATTGCTGAAATTCTGCAGCATATACCTCACGGCTTCAATGCCGAATTCATGGGGAATGGCTGAATAGAGGCCAACCACATCAACTGTTAACCATGTACAATTTTTCTCCCATACGACACTATCCATTGCATTTATGAGATGCGTGGTGTCTTTCAGATAAGATGGCAAGAAGTGAATGACTGGTTGCAAAAGGGACTCAATCCAACCTGAAAGTCTTTCAAAAAGTGACCCTATGCCTGAGACAATTGGTCTACCCTTCACCTCCTCCAAGGTCTTATGGACCTTGGGGAGGTGATGAAAAATAGGGATAACAGGTTTAAGTAACATCAAATAATCAAATGCCTCTTGGTCAATATGCCCCCTCATCAAGCCATCATCCAAAAGATGTCTCAATTCAATCCCAAATCTTTCCGTTGGGTTAAAGCTAAGTTCTTTATAAACCAGGGTGTCTGTCAACTGCCTCAAGGCCTCTTCAACATACTTATCCCTCCCCATCACCACTATGCAGACCCCCTTGTCCGCTTGTTTGATGACTATATCTTCAGTCTTCCCTAGCTGTTCTAATGCCACTCTCTGGGTTGGACTCAGGTTATGTGTTATCTTATTACTCTGTTCTGAGAGTTTAACCAGATCCTCCTCAACCCTGCGATGGAAGGCTTCAATAAAGGGTCCTCTGGTTCTGGTGGGGTAAAAGATAGATTGGGGCCTAAACCCTATATGTTCCCTCTTAACAGGGAACTCTGAGTGGGAACTGGAAGCTCCTAACTCATGTAAGGTCAAATAATCAATCCCTTCTTTGAAATCTATGATGTCAGTTATATTAGGGAGAGCCTCATTAGTTACCTGTGAGTCATTACTAGTTTGATTTTCCAAACCTTCCTCTTGGTTACTAGATCCCCAAAAGAATTTTTTTAGGGTCAAGTCCCTAACCAGTCTATTTATGTCAACAATAGTTTCAAATAAATCAAATTTATTGGTTGGAACAAAGCCCAAGCCCAGGCTGAGTACTTCAATCTGTGGGTCTGTTAATACAATTTCAGATAAATTAATGACAGTCATATTTTGTATTTGTTGCGTGCATTTCTTTTTGGCTGTGCCCTGGCCCTTCCCTTTCCTCCTTGATCTATGTCTCCGCCTCCTTCTATTCCTTTCGGATCTAACCGAAAAACCTGTTGCTGGCTATTCTCCATGGTCTGGGGTATGAATGTTGATGGTCTAACATCCCCCTCACTATCACTGAGGAACTCCTGTTGTCTCTCATTCATACTTTTGTTATTTTTCTTAGTACTATATACCCTACCATCATTACCAGCCTTGTTTTGGCCTAAGCCATGTGCTGACTCTGTCCTCTTTAAGGCACTCTTAGGTACTGATGCCTGCACTTCATCACCTGAGTTCCCACTAGAATCACCTGCACCATATTCATCTGACTTGTATTCATTATCCTCATCTGTACTGTCTTTATCTGAAAAGGTCACTCTTTTACCTTCCCCTCCTGATCCCATTTTAGGGGTACTCCTATTCCTCCTAAACTTGGGCCTGTTTGTCCTAGAGCCAGATTTAATCTGCCAGGTATAAACTTTGTTACTGATATAATCATTGTTATCCCTCACAAATTTCCTTAGTTTAAAGTTATCAATTTCACCTCTAAACTTGACAATGGTTTCGCCTAACAATTTGTCAAAATCTTTATATTTGGGGTGCTCTAAAAATTCATTTAACTGCACCTGTATCTTATTCAATTCTTCCCTGATTTTAATCAATTGACATTATTTAAATTTTATGATTAATTGCATAAGTCTCTTAGAACAGTCACTTAGAATGTCGTTCCATTCTTGCAAAAAGTCAGGGTCATCAACCTGGAAAGTGGGAAATTTATGCATCCTCAGTCCTCTGGGAATCAAATCCAGGGTCAAATATTTCTCCAATGCTCTTTGGTCCCACCATATCCTATACTCTTTGATTAAGGTGCGCTCCATAGCCAGAAATACATCACTAATGGATAATAGTTCAGTTTGTTTGACAAAAGTATCCTCAAGGGTTAATCTTTCTGAATCCAAATCGGAAATTGATTTCAGTGAAAACAACCCTGTTGCCATTTTAACATTAATTGGACACAAAGTTATAGTGAATGTGCCAAACATATGGATAAAAGTACACTGGGGAAAGTAACTGTCCGAGTCCCAGAGAGATGTAATGCAAAATTCTCAATGCTAATCCAAACAAAATTCCCCTCTGTGGTCTCAAGGACTTGCGCTCGGTATAACTGACACACAAATAAGTTAGTGATGAGGCACTGTTCGTGACAAATTGCTCCCTGTATGTTATCAAATTCACCCACAGTCAAGTCCACTAGCAGGGGGTGTCAATCAACCCGATCGTATTCAATTGGGTTGATTTCTGTCCGTGGCTTAAGAACAGGTGGACAGGTTATGGAGCTTTAGACCGCTGCTTTATACTTCTGTTTCCGGTGAGTCTGAATGCTCGAGCGAAAACAGGGGCATCAAGCTCCATATGGAAAAATCGGCCTCTAGTAGTCAGTAGGCCAGAACTAAAGAGAGAAATGTATAAGCTTTAAGACTCATACAGAAAACAATTGAGGTAGAGTGTTTTTTGTGATATCCATTTTGACATATAATCTAAATCTTCTTGCTCTGTATGAGCTGCTATGGGATGATTTGAAACATTTGACACTTCTATATAAATCAAAGAGGGTAATATCTGGCTTGGAAATGATATCAAATTATAGGCACTTTCAAACAAAGGGTTTGTCAGTCAGTCTAGGGCACGTCTACTTTGTAAAAGTTTTTTCTATACAGTATTTGGCATATTTTGCAAGATATTTTGAGTGGTACTCAAGGCACCCTAAGAGGATGAGGCACATACAATATTTTGCACCATTATTATGTATATGAGCTAGATATTGTATAAATATTTGTAACATTCATTTCTGTTTTTCATGATTTTTGTAGTCTGTGAAGGGATGTACCATTTCTTGGTAAAGAGATCTTTGTGGAGTTTTAACCCCTTAACTTGTTAGCCATTTTCACCCTTGTGCTGAATTTAAGCTGTACATATATGTATGTATGCATGTATGTATATATATAAAATTCATTAAAATTATGGGGGGGGGAGATAAAAAACTGAAATTAAAATCCTCCATGTCTCAAAATTAAATCAATGTAAATATTTGCATAGGAAATTAGCACATCTAGGCAAGATTCACTGCTTTCTTTTTCCCAGAAATACCTCATATAAAATGTTACCAATGCACAAAAGAATTCTGGGTAAGATATGCAAATTAGATATGCAAACGAATCACTGTGTTAAAACAGTATTTTGAAGCAAAAAAACTATATATATATACACACACAGAGAAAGTCCAGCACTCACTTGCAAGCTCTCAGCTAAGATTAAAAGCAAAACTGGAAAAGTTAGTTAAGGCATCTGGCCAAATGGGACAAGCCCAGGTACCACGTTAAGGTCTCTCCCAAAACCTGGGTCTCTAATAAATCCATACAATTGCAAGATCTCAATCAAACAAACTTGGAGAAGAGAAAACAAGGGCCTTTTCTTTTTTTGTAGAAAAGAGGGGAAGTGCCGCTGTAGTAAACCTCGTGTAAGCAACAAATTCAGATGATCAGTCCCAATCAAGCCATATACAGGGGCGGTGTGGAGCCAACAAAAAATAGTGGTGGACATCCGCAAATGTGCAAAAAAGGAAATACGTCGGCTATAGAGCTACTGTGCAAAAAAAGTACTTTAATCCATTAAAACACAACAATACAATTCACAAAAGGAAGAGCTCAGCTGATCTTACACGTTTCATGCCTATAGGCGCTTACTCATAGATACTGAGCAGAAGTAAAACCGTTGCTAAATTTAAGGGCTTAACAACCAATCATATACATTCTATGAATGACGTAAATATATGTGTGAAACTGATCAATACATGTGCTTTTGTTTACAAACCCTTAAAGAAATAGCAACATCTAAAAAAAAAAGTGACAATTACTTGCAAGAATGGCAAAATGGTACATATTATATGATTAATACTAATGTGTTGGCAATTAATACCAGTAGTGCAACAATATACTTTATATGATAGAAGTTCCAAAATGATTTCTTACTCTACCATCTTTATAATTGTGTATCAATAGATTCAGCAATTTTTATGTATGTAACTAGTAAACAGCTATTATTATTATTATTATTATAGTATTTGTTACTATCTTTCCCACTCTTCTCTTATACGATGAACATATTTAATTAAGGAATAACATATATACCCCAATCTTTTTGTGCTGACCAATACTATTGGTCTAACAATATTATTACAGGTAACACTCAAGGACTTAGTACTGTATTTAGAGATGTGGCTTATAAGTAACTTGTAATATTGTATAAATCGAAGGACTAATTTATCCTGACAGAGGTATATATAATACTATGCTATTATTGTTATTCTTATTATTCCACATAATACCACATGTCCTATTCTAAATTAATGCCTAACGCTGATTTGGTTCTTATTTTATAGATGCTTCTTAATTATATTACAAATTGTGTTGTAGTGTAAGGAGTATTCTGTTGAAAAAACAATGCTGTTTTCATCAAGATACTTTTTAGCCTTAACCCTATTAAATGTGTCATCCTTGGTTTCCCACACTTTTATTTCCTCAAAGGTCATTTGTAGAGCACTCTCACTATAGCCTCTGGCTTTAAGCCTACCTATTAGTTCTTGACCCCCCTGTATATAGTTTTGTAATGTACTTGCATTACGCCTTAGTCTAATGAATTGACTTCTTGGGAATGACCTGACTAGGTGCTTTAGGTGGCAGGAAGTGGCGTGCAATATACTGTTGTCAGCTGTTTTTTTTTCTATAAGTTCTAGAGATGATCTTATGCGTGATGGGATCTCCCTGTAGATTTAAATCCAGAAAATTGACCTCATCATGATGTGATTCACCAGTAAATCTAAGATTTATATCATTATTATTGATATAGATTAAAAAATTATCAAATGAAAAGGTGTCTTTCACAATAAAAATTAGATTGTCAATATACATAAGTATATCAGACCTGAAGTTTTCATCGATGTTGTAGATGTGGCGTAGCTCCCACTCACCCACAAACAAATTTGCATAAGAGGGGACGTATTTCGCCCCCATTGCTGTACCTTGGTTTTGTAAATAAAACACTGAATCAAAAATAAAATAATTGTGGGTAAGTAAGAACTCCACCACATCCAGGATGAGTTGTTTTATATCATCACCAAATAAGGTTTTGTTAGTCATAAAAAACTCCAGGGCCCAACACCCATGCACATGAGGTATTGAGGAATAGAGTAAAACAGTGTCAACCACTACCCATTTATATCCCTCCTGCCATTGAAAATCTTTCAAAATGTCTAACAGATAGTTCAAATCTCTCAGATAGCTATATAAGTTTTTCACTATGGGTTGTAAAAGATTGTCAATCCATTCAGATACAGGCTCCAAAAGTGAGCCTATGCCCAAAACGATTGGTTGCTCAGGTGGAGAAACAAGGCTCTTGTGTGTTTTAGGCAGGTAAAGAAAAATGGGAATAGGGACATGTGTGGGTAAAAGTTGTCTAAATTGTTCCATGGTCATAATTCCCAAGGTGACGGCTCCATCAAGTAATTTACTGAGCTGTTTAGTAAATATAATTGTGGGATCACTTTGTAATTTGCAATATATAGTATTATCCGATAATTGTCTGTTGGCTTCAGTCAGGTAATCTATCTTATTGAGAACAACAACATTGCCACCCTTGTCAGAGTTCCTAATGACAATGCTGTTGTTCTCAGCAAGTTCCCTTAGTGCCAGTCTCTCTGATCTAGTAATTTCAAGACATGTATGGACTTCACTAGTATATTTTTTAGTAGAGTTACAGGGGAAAATTTTAACATTGATTTCTATGAAACCTGTCTCACGGATCACATAGTGTATCTGTTGGATTGCCAACTCTGTGGAGCACAATATGTAGGACAATCAACCAGGGCCCTTAGATCACGTGCCAGAGAACATCTGAGTGACATAAAAAATTACAATAAGGATTCAGCTGTAGCTAAGCATTTTAATCTGTTCCATTTTACCAATGTTCCTAATTTAAAATAAAAATCATTGACCTAGCTAGAATCCCACAGAGAGGAGGTGATTTAGTTACAATACTTTATAAGAAAGAACTTTTTTGATCTATAAATTAAGAACCAAATCACCGTTAGGCATGAATTTAGAATGGGACATGCAGTATTATGTGGAATAATAAGAATAACAATAATAGCATAGTATTATATATAACTCAGTCAGGATAAATTAGTCCTTCGATTTATACAATATTACAAGTTACTTATAAGCCACATCTCTGAATACAGTACTAAGTCCCTGAGTGTTACCTGTAATAATATCCTTAGACCAATAGTATTGGTCAGCACAAAAAAAATTGGGGTATATATATATTATTCTTTAATTAAATATGTTCATCGTATAATAGAAGAGTGGTAAGATAGTAACAAATACTATAATAAAAATAAAAATAATAGCTGTATAAAAGTTACATACATAAAAATAGCTGAATCTATTGAAATGCAATTATAGAGATAGTAGAGTAAGATATCATTTTGGAACTTCTATCATATAAAGTATATTGTTGCACTATTGGTATTAATTGCCAACACATTAGTATTAATCATATAATATGTACCATTTTGCCATCCTTGTAAGTTATTGTCAATTTGTTTTTAGATGTTGCTATTTCTTTAAGGGTTTGTAAACAAAAGCACATGTATTGATCAGTTTAACACATAGTTTTACGTCATTCATAGAATGTATATGATTGGTTGTTAAGCCCTTAAATTTAGCAACGGTTTTACTTGTGCTCAGTATCTATGAGTAAGCGCCTACAGGCGTGAAACGCGTAAGATCAGCTGAGCCCTTACTTTTGTGAATTGTATTGTTGTGTTTTAATGGATTAAAGTACTTTTTTTTGCACAGTTGCTCTGTAGCCAATTTATTTCCTTTTTTGGCCTTTTCTCTTTATTCACGTAAAAGGCATTTTTCTACAAATCCCTGCCTGTTGTGCCTGCTTTTTGGACCTCAATACGCTGGAGCCAGGCCTGGGTCTCTTCAGAACTTTGTATACGCTTGCTAGAAGTGCACCGGGGTATTAACTAGATGGTGTGTGCCATTTCCTTAGCACTTCTTGGTCTGATGAAGGGGGGATTGAGTCCTGAAACATTACTTGTTTGATGTGCCATTAAAGAACTTATTTTGTACAAATCCAGAGAGTGCATTCCTTTGTTCTATTTTATATACACACACACACATATATATATATATATATATATATATATATATATATATATATATATATATATATATATATATATATAAAAGCAGAACCCAGAAGTTCAGCCAGCACAAATGTGGTAAAAACGAAGTTCCTTTATTAGTTAAACATATTAAAAAATGGCATTTAAGCAGCTTATCAGGTAGAATCGCCTGACATGTTTCGGCCGTCAGGCCTTAGTGATAGACATAAACATAATTAAAAACATCTAAAATATATACCTGTAGCGGTTTCCTAATTGGATAGCCCTAACCATGTGACCAAATGGCTCCCAAAAATTTATTTAACCTCATATTGTCATTTATTATATACAGAAATGAACGTTCATCTACAATAAATGTGAGACATATTTGTACAACATGTGCATAGATAATACCATATACCTACATGGATAGCACACTTATACTTAGATACTTTGCATTGTGGGGATGGAGGTTTAGGGGTTAATAGTTTTATTTAGTGTTTGCGTTGTTGAGGAATGGTGGTTTAGGTGTTAATAGTTTTATTTATTTTTTGTCTTATGGGGGGATGGCGGTTTAGGGATAAATAGTGTAGTTTATGGGTGTAAGTGTACTTTGTAAGGTAATTAGGTACTACGTTCCTATATCTAAAATAATACACATACAACATCTTTGGGGTATAAAGGCTGCAGCTTGTTTATTAACAATTTTAACAGAACCAATAAATAAAAACATCAGAAATACAACTAGATTAAATTAACTACCACTCCACTTCTCCATTTTATTTTAACTCATTCATAAACCACCACTTTTTAACCTCTCCTGTGTCTCCACAGGAGGTACCCAGCCACCAGCCACCAACCAAACAAGGCAAGCCCCCTGCCACAAGGATGGCTCACAGCCGGACACCGCCAACCCTCAAGGCCTTTAAAACCCCTTCCTTTAAGTTAAAATTAAACAGATAGAGGCCCACCTCATTCAAATGAACCCCATCCCTCAGAAAAAAGCAACTGCCCTATTCCCCCTTGAACTCCACGTGCCGTATGGTCACCCCAAACCTAACCCTCACAAAATTACTGATGATCCGATTCACTTTTATTCAAGAAGCATCCAGTTTAGCTGAATCCCATGCAGCCCTCCATGACACCCTAGGCTCTATCTCCGACCATATTAAAACTAAGCCTGGAAACAGCTCTAATAATCTCGACAGATACCTCTTTATTCTATCAATCAGCTCTTTTTGTGAAATAAAACCCAAATCGTCCCCTTCGCATGGATTAACAAAATATTGGGAGGCTTGAATAATCTGGCATACTTAACAACTTTAAACAACACTTGATCCCACCTTAAACCATGTACACCAAACCACTGGATATGAATCAAGTAATTATCTAGGCCCAGCAGACTTCCAGTATCTTTCATTATTGCCGCCCTTCTGGCCCAGAAGATGTAAGAATGACCCACGATCCAGCACTCTATTGGACCTAAATGGAGAAAACAAATAACAACCTACAAAACTAGCTCCTGTCTAGCATACGTCTTAAACCTATTCAAAGCCCATCAACTAATTGCATTAATCCTATCATCAGACATTCCAAGCATTCTTGCTTCAGTTGCAGCACCAATACGTAAAGGCATGAGAACAAAATTTGACAGCAGGCAACCCCAATAACGTTAGAACCTTTCTCATCACGGCCACAAATTGAAAACGAGACAGTGTGTACCCATTGGCATGAACCATCAATGGTCCCCCACCACCCTAATGCACTTCCATAAAACTAATGAAAGATCCAACCGGGCAACATGCCCCCCCAATAGCAGTCAAATGTATCATGCTACCAACCCCAGCCTAATCCGTCTTTGACTTCTTCAACCAAATAAAAAGCCTGCCATCCGGGATCCAAACATAACAAACCTGGATACCACATCCCGCTTTGTAGCACCTACCACCTCTGACACTCAAAAAGCACGCTAGAACAAATGCCAAATGGAAAAGAACCACTTCATAACCATCCACACATACCCTAGGGAGCGCCTCTACCACCTTCTGTAACAAGGAAAAAATTACATCCCTGTAACCCCCCACCTTACAGAGCCATCTAGCCATCATCCTGACCACAAACAACTTTGTAATGTCCTCCCAATCCAAAAACTTGCATAAAAAAGCTAAGGAAGCCAACCTACGCCTCACCATTACCTTAGAAACTCTACCCTGCCCCCAAACTAACATCCATTTCAACAAGACATCTAGCCAAGCTCGGGCTGTGAAAGGCCCCTCATTCCCGCGTACCACCACCAATCACTCAAGACATACCTGTAATTATGCCCTCCACATGCTTTCAGACAATGCCAACCTCACCATTCTCAACAGACCAGAAAGACCGCCTTCCACAGATCCTCCGGGCATCTCGCCCCCAATTCTTCTGCCCCTGGTGCCAACTCCCAAGATCTGTCCCACTGAAAACGGGAGAGTCAGCAATGTCATTAAACTACCCCAGAATATGCACCGCCCTAAACAACACATTGCACCTCAAACACTTCAATAAAAACAAACGTAGGAGACAAACCACTGGTGGAGAAGAAGCAGTCAGGTTGTTAATAGCCATTACCACTACCATGCTATATGTATTAAAGAAATCTTCTTATCCTGTAAGTCAACCGGCCAAATAATCATGGTTACTAACAATGGAAACAGTTAAAGGAAAACCAAGTTCTTTGGTCAACCCACCTCCCGCCATATATCAGGCCAAGAAACTGCATACCACTTACCGGCAATGAACGCTCCAAAACCATAGGCCCCTGAAGCATCCGTAAAAAGCTGAAGATCCGAAGGACCCCCAACTACCTGCTGAATTAAGGATTTGATGGAATGATTCCGTCACACCCACAGTCGCCAAAGATAATCTGCAACAAAAAACCCTCCCAAATGGGATGATTCTACAAGCAAAATTCAACTTACTAAGAATCGACTGCATCTCCTTCAAGGTTAACTTCTTCTTAGACAAGGCCCGCCTAAGCACCCCCCGCAAATCAACCACCTTTTCAAGCGGAAGGCTACATTCCATCCTGACCAAATCTATTTGAATACCCAGGAAACTCAATGACACTGTCGGGCCCTCAGTCTTGTCTCTTGCCACCGGGATTCCAAAATCCTCTGCCACCCTTTCGAAAGTACCCATTAGTTCCCCACAAACCCAAGACTCTGGAGGACCAACAAACAAAAAATCATCCAAATAATGGACCAAAGAATTGACATTAGAAATTTGCCTAATAACCCAATCAACAAAGCAATTAAACTTTTCAAAATAAGAACAGAAAATAGAACAGCCCATTGGGAGGCAGAGATCCACAAAATACTCCCCCTCAAACGTACGCCCTAACAAATGGTGACAACCCGGGTGAACTGGAAGCAACCTGAATGTGGATTCAATATCAAAGTTGGCCAGTGAGGCCCCTCGCCCAGCCCTTCTCAACAACTCAACCGCATCATCAAAAGAAGCACTTTTGCACCGCAGCCAAGTCCGGGTCAATCCCATCATTTACTGAAGCTCACTTTGGATATGATAAATGATTGATCATCTGGAACTGACCTGACACCTTTTTGGGAACCACCCCAAGGGGGGACAGCCTAAGGTTAGGTATTGGTAACTCCTGAAAAGGGCCCACCATTTGACCCAACCTCATCTCCTTAGCCGACTTTTCCCGCAAGACCCATGGAAAGTCCCTTGCAGACTTCAAATTCCCAGAGGGTGAATCCCCAACCTGTTGGACAAAAGGTATCTAAAAGCCTGAACTAAAACCTGTTAAAAGCAACTCTGCGTCCCCCTGCTTACCCATCACCTTAGCGTACTGCTCTAGCCATGGGACCATCTTTTTGATGTCCACCGGCATCTGGGCCCATAACACCCCCCTCCCCTGGCTTAACTCTGCCTCTTCCCTTCCTAAAACACTTAGCGGATGGATGAAATCCTCCACAACCCGAACATTCGTGTTTATACTTACAAGATCCGAATTGACACTGACCCTCATTGAACTGGAAGCAAAGTCCTTTTCGAATGGCCAAGGCTGCGCCGTTTCCAACGCTTTCTCCCTGGCAGACCCACTAAAGCAGAAGGGCTGCCCCCGCAAAGGGGTCAAGATCTCCAGCCATATCCCCATATCTCTCGTGCCATCTCATGTCAGGCCGAACCGTAGTCCGCTGTCGAAACTGCTCATCATATTGCCACCAAGCCATATTCCCATATGTTCGATAAGCCGCAGAAATTTAATCCAAATAGCAGAACAATGCTGAACTTTGCTCAGCATACTTCTCAGTCATCACACTCGCAAATATAAAAAATGCCCTGGACCAATTAGCGAATGTCTTAGGCAATCTGCGATATCGAGTAAGAAGCCCTTAAGTTGAACGTCCGGACTTGATGGTGTGATAAGAAGTGACAGAGCTTCTCACCGTCAGGTCCGGATGTGGAGAGGATCCGCACTTCCTGATCACACCTTAAAACAACCTCCTCCCACTCCCTACACCCAATTTTCCACTTGCCCTGCTACGGGGTCAAATGCCCCTCCCATTATTCATTACCGGGGCCTGCTCTACTTTTTAGGTATGGAAAAAAGCTCTTTGAGATTTCATAGAACTTACTTAAACTGTATAGGAAAATAACATGACTGTGCCTGCACATGCCAGATAAACACTCCCTTGCAATTCCTGGGACAAGCAACCTGACTGGCTGCTTAAAGTCCCTTAAATGTATGAATCACATTCCAGTGTTCTGCACTTACAGAATAATATACTTTTTATGGTGAATATATATATATATATATATATATATATATCTATATATATATATACCTATACCTATATATCTTTTCCTATAGATATAAATGTATAGATATGCATTTTATATTAACTGTATCTAACATATATAGCAATATATATTTAATAATAAAAAAGTACATTTTTTTCTATGTAAAGAATATAGGGATGTAAATATGTGTGCTGCTCAATGAGGCATAGAATATTACATAGCCTCTGTTATATTCATGTTATTATAGTTAAGAAATCATATATTTTTATGCCATTGTTTTCTAGGCTTCCCTGTGTTTGTTCTGTACTGCCATCTATTGACCCTTTTTGGTAATGCTCCTGTTTTCTAGAATGTCTTACCCCTGACCTTATTATGCATTTCCTTTGTGTACTGCTCCGCCCTTGTAGTTTTATGATGTTTTCCTGTGTCATGGCCACAGCTAACAGGCCTCATGTAAAAAGCACTCATGTTAATTCATTGCAAGCTACGATCAGTATCATCTTTTGACTGCAAAATACTTTAACCATTCATTCATCTGCTGTATTCATTATCTGCTGTAACCTGATATTCAGAATAAAGCAACTTTGTGGATGAACAAGGTATTGGTGAGTTCAGCTATCTGACAAGGATTGTCTGCAGTGATTGTGTCTTCTTATACAGACCAGGCATAGAGGTCTCAGCAAGGGATAGATCATTATTACAACTATCTGAGTCAGAATAATATGCATAACGCGCATCAGGGTTCGAAACTTACACATGAAGAATTATTAACTTCAATACGCTTTATTGAAATATTAAAAATAAACTATTAAAAATATTTTTAAAAATGAATTACAATTATTATAATACTGTAAATCTATCTATATTCTTTTGAATTATTTAGAATATTCTACAGTATATATAACAATTTTAAATATTTTTTATTAATATTTTTGAATAGTTTATAATAAATATTTCAATAACTTGCATTGAATATAGGGGGATTGGTTCCAAACCATCGTAATAAAGCAAATATAGTACTAAAGTTAGTCATACTAATGTTTTTGTTTCTCAGTGTATATACTATACTGTAGTCTATTGAGTGTGCAGTGGCATTATGTGTTAAAAAATCAATGTACATACCTTAATTAAAAAAGTATTTATTGCAACAAATGCTCGCCATCATCTGAACCTTCATTTGATCATAATAATTTTTGCTGGTGGTGTGCATATATTAGTGTGTGTATATGTGTATTCAATTGTTTTTAAGTGTTTATATGTGTATACTGGGTTGCCACAAACCTTCAATTTGTAAAAAGAGCAATAACTGCAAAGTGCAGTAAAGTGAATTGCAATTGAACAAGGTATGCCTGTATATATATATATCACTGATAAGACTCAGGTTGATGGGAATTTAAAATCTTCAGAAATGTGTTCAATATTAGACTTACAAGGTCTAATGGATGAAAATGTTAGTGATGTAGAACATCTAGTAACAGAAAGTGATATTGACTTGACCAAGTTTAGGAAAAAGAGTAATTTCTATCCCGTTAGCCCCATTAGCTCTAGAACACATCCAGTGAAAACTTTTCAGAAAGTGATAGAAGATAAATTAAGAGAGTTAAAGGGACACTACACCCAAAAAAAATCTTCCATGATTCAGAAAGAGAATGCAAATTTAAACAACAATCCAATTTACTTCTATTATTAATTTGGCTTCATATTTAAGATATCCTTAGTTTAAGAAAAAACAATGCACATGGGTGAGCCAATCACATGAGGCTTCAAATTGCAGCAACCAATCAGCAGCTACTGAGCCTATCTAGATATGCTTTTCAGCAAAGAAAATCAAGAGAATAAAACAAAATAGATAAATGGAGTACACTAGAAAGTTGTTTAAAATTGCATGCTCTTTCTATATCATGAACAAAAAAAAATGGGTTTCATGTCCCTTTAAGCAAAAAAAAAAAAATCGGAAAAAACCCCCCCATAATATGTCACTCAAGGAAAAGGAAGCTTTGATTAAAATCACTCAGGATAACAGGATTGTAGTGAGGCCCTCTGACAAGGAGGGCGATGTTGTAGTATTAAATAGAATAGCATATATCACAGAAGCATCTAGACAGCTACACAATATTGAAGTCTATACTAAACTAAGAGAAAACCCCACTAAGCAGTATAAAATGATTTTTTGTGACATAGTAAAAATGGCAAGATACAACAATGTAATTACACGAACAACAGAAGAGATGCTAGTGCCGGACAATCCTTTCACCCCGATATTTCACTATTTTCTGAAGGTCCATAAGGACATGACAAACCCTCCAGGATGCCCCATAATAGCGGGCATTAACTCCTTAAATGAACCCCTGCCAAACTTAATTGATACCTTTTTACAACCATAAGTTGCCTAGTTTTATACAAGATACCACAGATCTACTTTTAAAATTGCAGAATATAAGGTGGAAATCTAGTTATAGATTCCTGGTAGTGGACGTGGCATCTCTGTATACATCTATTTCACATAATATTGGACTTCAAGCAGTAGAGTTTTTTCTTGAAAGTCAGAGTCAAAAGTCAAACTATTTATTATTAGATCTATTGAATATTTGCTCACAAACAACTTTTTTATGTTTGAGGGGGGTTTCTACCTCCAAAGGCGTGGAACCGATATGGGGGCAAAGTTTGCGCCCTGTTATACCAATCTCTTTATGGGATGGTGGGAGCGGTTCCACTGAAGGATAAGATTATCTTATATGCAAGATTTATTGATGATCTGATTTTTATCATAGACAATGATGAGTATAACGTAGAATAGTTTTGTGAATATCTGAACCATAACAACAGTGGAATCAAATTAGTGGGTGAGCAAAATGCAAATAAAATCTGTTTTTTGGATATAATTATCTCAGGAAATGAGATCATAGGATGGATAGAAACTGATTTATATACGAAACCAACCTCTGGAAACACTATATTGGAATTTAACTCTAATCACCCAAGACATACTATACATGGTATCCCTAAAGGTCAGTACATTAGGGCAAAAATAAATTGTACAAATATGGTTAATTATGTGAAACAAGCAGACACTATCACAGAGCGTCTACTGGATAGGGGATATGATTTAAATATCTTAAATAAAGCCCTACAGAGGTAGATACTCTATCCAGAGATTAACTATTGAAATACAAAACTAGACAAAGGAATAAAGAAAATGATGATAAAAAACAAAAAACTAAATTTATCACAACATATAGAGGCCTACTTATCAAGCCGTCAACTTACTTGCATTCGACAGCACCAATACGCTCGCCTAAGATCGTCTAACATCGCGGCCGTGGACCTGAGTACGCTCTCCATATTTAACAAAAAAGTTGTGAAAAAGCCACGCACTAAGTGCGGTGCGATGAGCAGTGGACTGTTGTTAACTAACAGTCATCGATCTCGCTGCTCTTCGGCTTTTTCCCAGCTTTATTTGTATACTGTCACTAAACACTGCCACTATACTAAAATGTTTAACCCCTATCCCGCCACTCCCGGACCCCGCCGCAACTCTAATAAAGTTATTAAACCCTATCCCTCCACTCCCGGAGCCCACTACAACTCTAATAAACGTATTAACCCCTATTCCGCCACTCTCCGACACCGCCGCAACTAACTAAATGTATTAACCCCTATCCCTCCGCTCCCGGAGCCCACCGCAACTAAATAAATTTATTAACCCCTATCCTGCTGCTCCCTGACACCACCGCAACTCTAATAAACTTATTAACCCCTATTCTGCCGCTCCCGGACCCCGCCGCAACTAACTAAATGTATTAACCCCTAAACCTCTGGCCTCCCACATCACTAGCACTTACTAAACCTATTAACCCCTAAACCACCAGCCCCCCACATCGCCATAAACTAAATTAACCTATTAACCCCTAAACCTAACAACCCGCTAACTTTATATTAAATATTAACTCATCCCTATCTTATACTAAATTAAAACTTACCTTTAGATTTAAATTAAACTATATTAAACTAATAATTAACCTAACCTAACTATTAGACTAAAATTACATTAAACTATATTAAACTAATAATTAATCTACCCTAACTGTTATACTAAAATTGCATTAAACTATATTAAATTAATAATTAATCTACCCTAACTGTTATACTAAAATTACATTAAACTACAAATTAAATTAACTATATTACATATTTAAACACCTAACCCTACTCAAATAATTTAAATCTATAATTAAAAATTACAAAGTTACAAAGAACTAACAACTAAGTTACAAAAATAACAAACACTAAGTTACAAAAGAATAAACACTTAGTTACATAAAATAAAAAATAAATTATCAAATATTTAAACTAATTACACCTAATCTAAGAGCCCTATGGAAATAAAAAAGCCCCCCAAAATAAAAAAAAAACCCTAGCCTACAATAAACTACCAATGGCCCTTAAAATGGACTTTTGCGGGGCATTGCCCCAAAGAAATCAGCTCTTTTACCTTTAAATAAAAAATACAAATACCCCCCCAGCAGTAAAACCCACCACCCACACAACCAAACCCCCCAAATAAAAACCTAAGCTCCCCATTGCCCTGAAAAGGACATTTGGATGGGCATAGCCCTTAAAAGGGCATTTAGCTCTTTTTCAATAGCCCAAACCCTAATCTAAAATTAAAACCCACCCAATAAACCCTTAAAAAAGTCTAACACTAACCCCCGAAGATCCACTTACAGTTTCTGAAGAGCCGACATCCAGCCTCAACGAAGCGGCAGAAGTCCTCATTGAAGCCAGCAGAAGTCTTCATCCAGACGGTATTTTCTATCTTCATCCATCCGGCGCGGAGCGGCTCCATCTTCAAGACATTCGGCGTTGAGCATCCTCTTCTTACGACGTCTTTTTCTGAATGAAGGTTCCTTTAAATGATGTCATCCAAGATGGCGTCCCTTAGATTCCGATTGGCTAATAGAATTCTATCAGCCAATCAGAATTAAGGTTGAAAAACTCCTATTGGCTGTTGCAATCAGCCAATAGGATTGAGCTTTCATCCTATTGGCTGATCCAATCAGCCAATAGAATGCAAGCTCAATCCTTTTAGCTGATTGGATCAGCCAATAGGATGAAAGCTCAATCCTATTGGAACCATTTAAAGGAACCTTCATTTGGAAGAAGACGTCTTAAGAAGAGGATGCTCCGTGACGGATTTCTTGAAGATGGAGCCGCTCCGCGCCGGATGGATGAAGATAGAAGATGCCATTTGGATGAAGACTTCTGCGGGCTTGGATGAAGACTTCGGCCACTTGGATGAAGACTTCTGCCGGCTTCGCTGAGGACTTCTGCCGATTCATTGAGGATGGATGTCGGCTCTTCAGAAACTGTAAGTGGATCTTCGGGGGTTAGTGTTAGGCTTTTTTTAAGGGTTTATTGGGTGGGTTTTAATTTTAGATTAGGGTTTGGGCTTTTGAAAAAGTATGAAAGCTCAATCCTATTGGAACCATTTAAAGGAACCTTCATTCGGAAGAAGATGTCTGAAGAAGAGGATGCTCCGTGACGGATTTCTTGAAGATGGAGCTGCTCCGCGCCGGATGGATGAAGATAGAAGATGCCATTTGGATGAAGACTTCTGCGGGCTTGGATGAAGACTTCGGCCACTTGGATGAAGACTTCTGCCGGCTTCGCTGAGGACTTCTGCCGCTTCATTGAGGATGGATGTCGGCTCTTCAGAAACTGTAAGTGGATCTTCGGGGGTTAGTGTTAGGCTTTTTTTAAGGGTTTATTGGGTGGGTTTTAATTTTAGATTAGGGTTTGGGCTTTTGAAAAAAGAGCTAAATGCCCTTTTAAGGGCAATGCCCATACAAATGCCCTTTTCAGTGGACTTATATGTCTTCCATTTTCTAATTATTGCTCCCACAGTTGATTTCTTCACACCAAGCCGCTTGCCTATTGCAGATTCAGTCTTCCCAGCCTGGTGCAGGTCTACAATGTTGTTTCTGGTGTCCTTCGAAAGCTTTTTGGTCTTCACCATAGTGGAGTTTGGAGTGTGACTGTTTGAGGTTGTGGACAGGTGTCTTTTATACTGTTATATAAGTTCAAACAGGTGCTATTAATACAGGTAATTAGTGGAGGACAGAGGAGCCTCTTAATCAAGAAGATACAGGTCTGTGAGAGCCAGAAATCTTGCTTGTTCGTAGGTGACCAAATACTTATTTTCCACCATAATATGCAAATAAATTATTTCCAAATCAGACAATGTGATTGTCTGAATTTGTTTCCACATTTTGTCTCTCATAGTGGAGGTATACCTATGATGAAAATTACAGGCCTCTCTCATCTTCTTAAGTGGGAGAACTTGCACAATTGGTGGCTGACTAAATACTTTTTTCCCACTATATATATATATATATATATATATATATATATATATATATATTTATATATATATATATATATATATATATATATATATATATATATATATATATATATATATATATATATTTGTATGCAGTAATACAAAACATAAAAAGAGCTTCTATAGGCTAAAGTGGAAAGAAATTAGTGTGACCTGCCCTTACATTTGAGCAATAGCAGGAACCTGGCTCTCATATACCTAAATGAAATGGCCCTTAATTAATGTTATTTCTAACACCTGTATTTGTCTTACTATTTCATGTCAAAATGACTGCTGTGAAAAAGGTATATTACACCAAGTTTGTGCAAGACATGCTTGAGCATTACATACACATGTGGCATGAGTTTAATTCATGGGAAGCTTGCTAATTTTCAATCACATACTTGTGGTGACATTTTATCACTGACAATACTTCCATTCAAAATGCCAAAGATCACAGACTTTGACAGACATAAAATCATACTTTTGCATTAGCAAGGCAACTCTCAAAGGGAAGTCAGCAAACAAACTGGATACTCAAGATGTGATATTTAAGCTGTTATAAAGAGATTTGAAGAATCATGAGAGTACAGGGATAAAGAAAGGACTAGAAGGCCAAGAAAACTTTTAAAATTTTATTAATAGTTTTTCAGAGTGTCTTTTGGCTCGACATCTAGCAGCTTCATCAGGATGCCAAGTTGACCCTTCTACAGCACAAAGAAGCTTGATCAGGAATGATGTTTGTGGAAAGGTAGCAGCCAAAAAAACACTTTTTTGGAAGGGGACAGGGTGAAAAGACTGACATGCTAAAGCTTACAAAGATTGGAATGAAAACAAGTTAAAAAACAAAATTTATGCTTACCTGATACATTTATTTATTTCCGAATATGGTGAGTCAACGGCTTCAGTGATTACTGTTGGGAATATCACTCCTGGCCCGCAGGAGGAGGCAAAGAGCACCACAGCTAAACTGTTAAGTATTGCTTCATTACCCACAACCCCCATTCATTCAACTAAAAAGAAATGGAGAAAAAGTAGTAACACAAGGTGTAGAGGTGCCTGAGATTATAGTCAAAAGAACAACTGTCTTAAAATAAAGGGTGGGGCCGTTGACTCACCATATCCGGAAATAAATAAATTTATCAGTTAAGCATACATTTTGTTTTTCTTTTCTGAAATATGGTGAGTCTATGGCTTGAGTAATTACTGTTGGGAACCAATATTCAAGCTAGACGACATGGATAACTAGGGAGGGACAAGACAGGCAGTCCTAAACAGAAGGCACCACCACTTGAAGAACCTTTTTTCCAAAAGAAGCCTCAGCCGAGGCAAAAGTATCAAATTTGTAAACTTTTGATAAAAGTATGTAGAGAAGACCAAGTTACAGTCTTGCAAATTTGTACCCCAGAAGCTTCATTTTTGAAAGCCCAAGAAGAGGAAACAGCTCTGTAGAATGAGCTGTAATTCTCTCAGGAGGCTGCTGTCCAGCAGTCGCATAAGCCAAATGAATTATACTTTGTAACCAAAAAGAAAGAGTAGTAGCAGTAGCTTTCTGACCTTTACGTTTTCCAGAGAAACAGACAAAGAAGGCAGAGGACGTACAACAACCAAATTGTGTAACAAATGTTCTTTAGAAGAAGAAGGATTAGGACACAGAGAGGGAACAACAAATTCCTGATTGATATTTCTATTAAAAACAACCTTAGGAAGGAAACCTAACTTAGTACGAATAACTGCCTTATTAGCATGAAAAATAAGATAAGGGAAATTACACTGCAGAGCTAAGAGTTCCGAGACTCTTCCAGCAGAAGAGATAGCAACAGGAAACAAAATCTTCCAAGATAACAACTTAATGTCTATGAAATGCAATGGCTCAAATGGAGCCAGCTGTAAAACTTTAAGAACAAGGTTTAGGCTCCAAGGAGGAGCAACAGACTTAAAGACAGGCCTGATTTTGACCAAGGCCTGACATAAAGATTGCACATCTGGCACATCCGCCAATTGTTTATGTAGTAAAACTGTTAAAGCAGAAATCTGACCCTTCAGGGTACTGACTGACAATCCCCTCTCCAGGCCTTCCTGAAGAAAAGATAAAATTCTAGAAATTCTAATTCTACTCCAAGAGTAGCCCTTGGATTCACACCAATAAAGATATTTACGCTATAGTTTATAGTAAATCTTTCTAGTAACTGGCTTGCGAGCCTGAATCATGGTCTCAATGAACAGACAGAATTAAGCATTCAATCTCCAAACAGCTTCAGAGAAACCAGATTTTGATGAAGGAAGGGACCCTGAATCATGAGATCCTTCCTCAGAGGTATTCTCCAAGGTGGGAGAGATGACATCTCCACTAGGTCTGCAAACCAGATCCTGCGAGCCCACGCAGGGGCTATTAGAATCACAGATGCCCTTTCCTGTTTGATATGAGCAATGACTTGTGGAAGGAGAGCAAACAGAGTATACAGGTATGCCAACCTGAAAATCCAAGGAACCACCAGAACATCTATCAGAATGGCCTGAGGATCTCTTGACCTTGAACTGTACCTTGGAAGCTTGGTGTTCTGATGGAACGCCATCAGATCTAACTCAGGCACCCACCCCCCCCATTTGAGGATTAAGCTGGAAAACACTTCCAGATGCAGTTCCCACTCCCCAGGATGAAAAGTCTGTCTGCTCAGAAAATCCGCTTCCCAGTTGATTACTCCTGGAATGTGGATGGCAGAAAGACAGTAATTGTGGGTCTCTGCCCACTGAAGAATCCGAGTAACCTCTTTTATGGCTAAGGAACTCCGAGTTCCTTCCTGGTGATTGATGTAAGCCATAGAGGTTATGTTGTCTGACTGGAACCTGATAAACTTGGCCGAGGACAGCTGAGGAGTGAGGACAAGCCAAAAGAGCATTGTAAATCGCCTTCAACTCCAAGATGTTGATGGGAAGAGCAGACTCCTCCCAAGTCCAAAGGCTGCTCCTCAGCCCAGCAGGCTGGCATCCATGGTCATGATCACCCAGGAAGGTCTCCGAAAGCATGTGCCCTGTGACAGATGTTACTGAGAAATCTATCATAGGAGAGAATCCCTTGAGGACTGATCTAACTCTATTCTCGGAGATAGATCGGCATGGTCGCCATTCCATCATCTGAGCATGCACAACTGCTCACAAATGGAATTGAGCAAAAGGAATGATGTCCATGGAAGTCACCATCAGACCGATTACCTCCATACATTGAGCCACTGAAGGATGAGCAGAAGCCTGAAGAGAGAGGCAAATTATATTGTTTTTCCTGACTTCTGTCAGAAAAATCTTTATGGTCCCTATGGCCCCTAAGAACACTACTCTTGTAGCAGGGGAAAAGAAGCTGCTTTCTAGATTCACATTCCATCAGTGGGAACGAAGAAAAGACAACAATATCTCTGTGTGAGATTTTGCTAGTTGAAAAGATGGCGTCTGAACCAATATGTCGTCCAGGTAGGGTGCCACAGCAATTCCACAAGATCACTGCCAAAAGAGCACCCCAGAACCTTTGAAAAAATTCTGGGAGCCGTGACTAGACCAAATTGAAGGGCCACGAAACTGGAAATGTTTGTACAGGAAGGCAAATCTCAGGAATCTGTGATGGTCCCTGTGAATAGGAACATGAAGATATGCATCCATTAGGTCTATGGTTGTCATGAACTGACCCTCTTGTACTAAAGGAAGAATGGAGCGTATAGTCTCTATCTTGGAGGATGGAACTTTGAGAAAATTGTTTAGACACTTCAAGTCTAGAATGGGACGGAAAGTTCCCTCTTTTTGGGAACCACAAATAGGTTGAAGTAGAAACCAAGACCCTGTTCCTGCACTGAAACTGGAACTATCACTCCCAGTGAGGAAAGATATTGTAAACATTTCAAGAACACCTCTCTCTTTATTTGCAGATAATCTTGAGAGAACAAATCTGCCTCTGGGAGGAAAAGTCTTGAATTCCAATTTGTAACCCTGTGATACTATGTCCACAGTCCAGGGATCTGGGATATCTCATATCCAGGCTTGAGATAACTGAGAAAGTCTGCCCCCCCCCCACCTGATCCGATCCTGGATTGGGGGAAACCCCCCCCACACCTGATCCGATCCTGGATTGGGGGAAAACCATTCATGCTGATTTGGAATCAGCTGTGGGTTTCTTTGATTGTTTCCCCTTGTTCCAAGACTGATTGGGTTTCCAAGAATATTTGGATTGTTCCTGCTTGGAAGAAGAAGGGTAAGGCTTTCCGCTGAAGTTACAAAAGGAATGACAATTACTCTAATGTCCTTTAGGCCTATTCTTCTTATCTTGAGGAAAAAAAAAAACATTTTCCACCTGTAATATCAGAGATAATTTCTGCCAAATCGGGTACAAACAGGGTTTTGCCCTTTTAAGAATCACCAGAAGCTTGACTTTAGAGGAAACAACCGCAGACCAGGATTTCAACCCTAACGACCTGCGGTCTAGGACAACAGAAGTTTTAGCTCCTAGTCTAAAAACTTGTAAAATGGCATCTGCAAGGAATTGGCCTATCTTGAATTTCATCCAAGGAAGTCTCTACTTGAAGAGAATTAGACAAGGAGTCAAACCATTAAGATGCCACACTAGTCACTGTGGCAATAAATACAGCAGGTTGACACTGGAGACCTTGATGAACATAAATTTTTTCTCTTGTTAAGTGTATCCAGTCCACGGATCATCCATTACTTATGGAATATATTCTCCTTCCCAACAGGAAGCTGCAAGAGTCCACCCACAGCAAAGCTGCTATATAGCTCCTCCCCTAACTGCCATATTCAGTCATTCTCTTGCAAGCCTCAACATAGATAGGAGGTCGTGAGAGTCTGTGGTGCTTTCTACTTAGTTTATTCTTCAATCAAAAGTTTGTTATTTTTAAATGGCACCGGAGTGTGCTGTTTATCTCAGGCAGTATTTGGAAGAAGAATCTGCCTGCGTTTTTCTATGATCTTAGCAGACGTAACTAAGATCCATTTGCTGTTCTCACACATTCTGAGGAGTGAGGTACTTCAGAGGGGGAATGGCGTGCAGGTTTTCCTGCAGATAAGGTATGTGCAGTAAAATATTTTTCTAGGAATGGAATTGACTAAGAAAATACTGCTGATACCGAAGTAATGTAAGTAAAGCCTTAAATGCAGCGATAGCGACTGGTATCAGGCTTATTAATAGAGATACATACTCTTGTAAAAATGTGTTTTAAAACGTTTGCTGGCATGTTTAATCGTTTTTTAACATATGTTTGGTGATAAAACTTATTGGGGCCTAAGTTTTTTTCCACATGGCTGGCTTAAATTTTGCATAGAAACAGTTAACTGAAGCTTCCCACTGTTGGCTGTGGCAGTTTGTTGTGTCTGTTTTTAAAAACGTCTATGTCTTTTTTTTTGTTTTTTGCATTAAGGGGTTAATCATCCATTTGCAAGTGGGTGCAATGCTCTGTTACCTTATTACATGTACTGTAAAAATTTTGTTTGTTTTACTGCCTTTTTTTCACTGTTTTTCAAATTTTGACAAAATTTGTTTCTCTTAAAGGCACAGTAACGTTTTATATATTTGCTTGTTAACTTGATTTAAAGTGTTTTCCAAGCTTACTAGTCTCATTATTAGTCTGTTCTAACATGTCTGACATAGAGGAAGCTCTGTGTTCATTATGTTTTAAAGCCATGGTGGAACCCCATCTTAGAATGTGTACCAGATGTACTGATTTCATGTTAAACAATAAAGATCATTTTTTGTCTTTAAAAACATTATCACCAGAGGATTCTGTCGTGGGGGTAGTTATGCCGACTAACTCTCCCCACGTGTCAGACCTTTTGACTCCCGCTTTAGGGACTCACGCTCAAATGGTGCCAAGTACATCAAGGGCACCCATAGCGTTTCTTTTACCAGGGGATTCTGTCGAGGGGAAAGTTATGCCGACTAACTCTCCCCACGTGTCAGACCCTTCGACTCCCGCTTCAGGGACTCACGCTCAAATGGCACCAAGTACATCAAGGGCGCCCATAGCGTTTATTTTACAAGACATGGCAAAGGTGGTGAATAATATTCTGGCAGCAGTATTAGTCAGACTACCTGAAATTAAAGGAAAGCAGTTAGCTCTGGGGGTAGATACAGAGCATACAGACGCTTTAAGAACCATGTATGATACTACCTCACAATATGCTTAGTCTGTGGGTGATTTTTTTTTTGACTCAGGGAAGATGATTTAACCTGATTCTGATATTTCTACATTTAAAATTTATGCTTGAGAACCTCCACTTGTTGCTCAGGGAGGCTTTGGCTACTCTGAATGAATGTGTACAATCGCAGGGCCAGAGAAATTGTGTAGACTGGATAAATAATATGCAGTGCCGTTGTGTACTGATGTTTTTCCAATACCTAAAGAGGTTTACTAAAAATTTTTTAATAAGGAATGGGATAGACCAGGTGTGCCGTTCTCTTCCCCTCCTATTTTTTAGAAGAATGTTTTCTAATAGTTACCACCACACGGGACTTCTGGCAGACAGTTCCTAAGGTGGAGAGAAGAGTTTCTACTCTAGCTAAGCGTACCACTACCTCTGACGAGGACAGTTGTGCTTTTTAGATCCAATGGATAAAAAATGTTTATTCAACAGGGTTTTATCCTGCAGCCCCTTGCATACATTGCTTCTGTCACTGCTGCTGCGGCGTTCTGGGTTGAGTCTCTTGATGAGGCTTTACAGTTAAGCGACTCCATTGGATGAATATATTTGACAAGCTTATGCTAGCCAATTCCTTTGTTTTCTGATGCCTTGTTCATTTGACTAGACTAACGGCTAAGTATTCTGTTTTTTTACTATACTGGCGCGCAGAGCGCTATGGCTTATATCATGGTCAGCTGTCGTGACTTTAATAAATAAGCTACTTAACTTCCCTTCAAGGGGCAGACCCTATTCAGGCCTGGTTTGAAGGAGATTATTGCTTATATCACTGGAGGAAAAGGTCATGCCCTTCCTCAGGATAGGTCCAAATCAAGGGCCAAAAAAAAAAAAAAAAAAAAAGTCTAATTTTCGTGCCTTTTAAAAACTTCAGGGCAGGTGTGGCATCCTCTTCCTCTAAGGCAAAACAAGAGGGAATTTTTGCTCAGTCCAAGGCGGTCTGGAGACAATCGGACCTGGAACAAAGATAAGCAGGCAAAGGAGCCTGCTGCTGCCTCTAAGGCAGCATGAAGGAACGGACCCCTATCCGGTAACGGATCCTATAGGGGGCAGACTTTCATTCTTCGCCCAGGCGTGGGCAAGAGATGCCCAGGATCCCTAGGCATTGGAATTTATATCCCAGAGATATCTTCTGGATTTCAAAGATTCCCCCCCCCAAAAAAGGGGAGATTTCGCCTTTCACAATTATCTGCAAACCAGATAAAGAAGGAGGCATTCTTACATTGTGTACGAGATCCATCCAGTTCCAAGAGAGGAACAGGGACAGAGTTTTTACTCAAATCTGTTTGTGGTTCCCAAGGAGAGGGAACCTTCAGACCTATTTTGGATCTAAAGATCTTAAACAAATTCCTCAGAATTCCGTCATTTAAGATGGAAACTATTCGTACCATCTTAACTATGATCCAGGAGAGTCAATAGAGGACTACAATGGATTTGAAGGATGCTTATCCTCACATTGTGATGCATAAAGATCACCATCGTTTTTCAGGTTTGCCTTTCTAGACAGGCATTACCAGTTTGTAGCTCTTTCCTTTGGGATATCTACAGCCCCAAGAATCTTTATGGAGGTTCTGGGGTCGCTTTGGCGGTCCTTAGACCGCGGGGCATAGAAGTGGCCCCTTATTTAGATGACATCCTGATACAGGCGTCAAACATCCAAATTGCCCAGTCTCATACGGACGTAGTACTGGCATTTCTGAGATCACATGGGTGGAAAGTGAACAAGGAAAGAGTTCTCTATCCCCAATCTCAAGGGTTTCCCTCCTAGGGACTCTGATAGATTCTGTAGAAATGAAAATTTACCTGACGGAGTCCAGGTTGTCAAAGTTTCTAAATTTCTGCCGTGTTTTTTCATCCCATCCGCGCCCTTCGGTTGCTCAGTACATGAATGAAATCGGCTTAATGGTAGCGGCAAGGGACATAGTACCGTTTGCACGTCTACATTTCAGACCGCTGCAACTATGCATGCTCAGTCAGAGGAACGGGGATTACACAGATTTGTCCCCCTGTTAAACCTGGACCAAGAGACCAGAGATTCTCTTCTCTGGTGACTATGTCGGCTCCATCTGTCTAAGGGTATGACCTTCCGCAGGTCAGATGGGACAATTGTTACAATAGATGCCAGCCTTTTAGGTTGGGATGCAGTCTGGAACTCCCTGAAGGCTCAGGGATAGTGGACTTAGGAGGAGACCCTCCTTCTAATAAATATTCTGGAACTGGGAGTGATATTCCATGCTCTTCAGACTTGGCCTCAGTTAGCAACTCTGAGGTACATCATACTCAGTCGGACAATATACACGACTGTGGCTTACATCAGCCATCAAGGGGGAACAGAAGTTCCCTAGCGATGTTAGAAGTCTTACAATAATTCACTGGACAGAGACTCACTCTTGTCTATCAGCTATCCATATCCCAGGTGTTGAGAACTGGGAGGTGGATTTTCTAAGTCGTCAGACTTTTCTTCCGGGGGAGTGGGATTTCCTCCGGAGGTCAAGACCAAGCAGGAGAGGGCTTTGGTGTTTTTGACAGCGCCTGCGTAGCCACACAGGACCTGGTATGCAGATCTGGTGGACATGTCATCCTTTCCATCACGGTCTCTGCTTCTGAGACAGGTCCCTCTACCTCAGGGTCCTTTCAACCATCTAAATAGAATCAATCTGAGATGGACTGCCTGGAGACTGAACGCTTGATGTTATCAAAGCATGGCTTCTCCGAGTCAGTCATTGATACCTTAATACAGACATGAAAGCCTGTCTCTAGGAAAATTGAACATAGATATGGTGTAAATATCTGATTGTTATGAATCCAAGGGTTACTCATGGAGTAAAGTCTGGATTCCCAGGATATTATCTTTTCTCCAAGATGTTTTTGAGAAAAGGGTTGTCAGCTAATTCCTTAAAAGGGGAAAGATTTTTACTCTGTCTATTTTTTGCACAAGCGTCTGGCAGGTATTCTAGACGTTCAGGCATTTGGTCAGGCTTTGGTTAGATCCAAGCCTGTGTTTAAAACTGTTGCTCCGCCATGGAGCTTAAACCTGATTTTTAAGGTTCTTCAAGAAGTTCCGTTTGAACCTTTTTTGTTCCATAGATATCAATCTTTATCTTGGAAAGTTCCTTTTGGGTAGCTAATTCCTCGACTCGTAGAGTCTCCAAGTTATCTGTGTTACAATGTGATTCTCCTTATCTGGTCCTTCGTACGGATAAGGTAGTCCTGCGTACCAACCTGGGTTTTTTCCTAAGGTGATATCTAACAAGTACATCACTCAAGAGATAGTTGTTCCATGCTTGTATCCTAATCCTTCCTCAAAGAAGGAACGTCTATTACACAATATTGGACGTGGTTTGTGCTTTAAAGTTTTACTTACAAGCTACTACAGTTTTCATCAAACGTTCACCTTGTTTGTTGTCTATTCTGGACAGAGGAGAGGTCAAAAGACTTCAGCAGCCTCTCTGTCTTTTTGGTTAAAAAGCATAATTCATTTAGCTTATGAGACTGCTGGACAGCAGCCTCCTGAAGGGATTACAGCTCATTCTACTAGAGCTGTGGTTTTCACTTGGGCCTTTTTTAAATGTGGCTTCTGTTGAACAGATTTACAAGACAGAGTCTTGGTCTGCGCTTCATACTTTTCAAATTTAACAAATTTGATACCTTGCTTCTTTGGAGGCTATTTTTGGGAGAAAGGGTTTTTTACAGGCAGTGGTAACTTCCGTTTAAGTACCTGCCTTGTCCCTCCCATCATCCGTGTACTTTAGCTTTGGTATTGGTATTCCATAAGTAATGGATGATCCGTGGACTGGATACACTTAACAAGAGAAAACATAATTTATGCTTACCTGATAAATTTATTTCTCTTGTAGTGTATCCAGTCCACGGCCCGCCCTGTCACTTTAAGGCAGGTAATTTTTTCATTTGAACTACAGTCACCACTGCACCCTATGGTTTTTCCTTTCTCTGCATGTTTTCGGTCGAATGACTGAATATGGCAGTTAGGGGAGGAGCTATATAGCAGCTTTGCTGTGGGTGGACTCTTGCAGCTTCCTGTTGGGAAGGAGAATATATTCCATAAGTAATGGATGATCCGTGGACTGGATACACTACAAGAGAAATAAATTTATCAGGTAAGCATAAATTATGTTTTTCAAATAAGCCATCAGCTTCTTATCCATCAGATCCTTTAAAGAGCAGCTATCCTCAATAGGAATAGTGGTTCTCTTAGCCAGTGTGTAAATGGCCCCTTCAACTTTGGGTACAGTATACCAAGGGTCTTTAATGGAGTCCTCGAAAGGAAACATTTTTAAAAAAATAGGAGACAGGGAAAAAGACACCCCTGGTTTCTCCCATTCCTGTGAGATAATCTCCCTAGCACGGTCCGGCACAGGAAAATCCTCAGAAGTGGAAGTTTCATCAAATAAACTATTAAGTTTACTAGATTTCCTAGGAGTGACAACGACAGGGGTATCGGAGTCATCTAAAGTAGCTAAAACCTCTTTTAACAATAAAAAAAGGCATTCAAGCTTAAATCTGAAGGATACCACCTCAGTCTCAGAAGAAGGAATTATACTGTCCGAATCTGAGATTTCACCTTCAGAAAGTCCCGATGTATCTTCCTCATCAGATTTATGAGAAAGGGCAACTTGGGAAGCAGAACTGAGGACAGTCACCTTACTTTCTGAATTTATAGATTTCCTCTTGCATTTTCCCTGTAATTTGGGAAAGGCAGCTAATGTTGCAGATATCGCTGAAGATACCTGGGCAGCATTTTGGACATTGCATGTGACTCCATTGAGTCCTATTTTTTCAATGGGACTTGCATAGGGCCGGTATTACGAGTCTGACAAAAAGTGAACGGTAGACCCTCTCCTGTCAACACTGGTACCGCATTTTAAAGTCAGTAGTTAAGAGTTTTATGGTACAACGCCATAGCATAAAACTCTTAACTAAAGTGCTAAAAAGTACACTAACACTAATAAACTACCTCCCGCATTGCAAACACTAAAATTAATTTTCTAACCCCTAATCTGCCGAACCGGACATCGCTGCCATTATAATAAATATATTAACCCCTAAACTGCCGCACTCCCGCCTCGCAAACATTAGTTAAATATTATTAACCCCTAATCTGCCGTCCCTATCATCACCGTCACCTACCTATATTTATTAACCCCTAATCTGCCGCCCACAAACGTCGCTGCCACTATATTAAAGTTATTAACCCCTAAATCTAAGTCTAACCCTAACCCTAACCCCCCCTAACTTAAATATAATTACAATAAATCTATATAAAATTCCTATCATTAACTAAATTATTCCTATTTAAAACTAAATACTTACCTATAAAATAAACCCTAGGCTAGCTACAATATAACTAACAGTTACATTGTATCTAGCTTAGGGTTTATTTTTTTTACAGGTAAGTTTGTATTTATTTTAACTAGGTACAATAGTTATTAAATAGTTATTAACTATTTAATAACTACCTAGCTAAAATAAATACAAAAGTACCTGTAAAATAAAACCTAACCTAAGTTAAAATTACACCTAACACTAAACTTTAATTAAATTAATTCCCTTAATTAAATACAATTAAATAAAATTAGATAAAGTACAAAAAAAAACCCACTAAATTACAGAAAATAATAAACAATATACAAGATTTTTAAACTAATTACACCTAATCTAATCCCCCTAACAAAATAAAAAAGCCCCCCCAAAATAAAAAAAAGGCCCTACCCTACACTAAATTACAAATTTCCCGGCTTGAATGAACACTTCTCCCGGCTTCGTTAAGGACTTTGGCCCGGTTGGAGGAAGACTTCTCCCAGTAAGGTGATCTTCAAGGGGTTAGGTTAGGTTTTTTAAGGGGAGATTGGGTGGGTTTTAGAGTAGGGTTGGTTGTGTGGGTGGTGGGTTTTAATGTTGGGGGGGATTTGTATTTTTTTTTACAGGTAAAAGAGCTGATTACTTTTGGGCAATGCCCCGCAAAAGGCCCTTTTAAGGGCTATTTGTAATTTAGTGTAGGGTAGGGATTTTTTTATTTTAGGGGGGCTTTTTTATTTTGTAAACATCTTGTATTTTGTTTATTATTTTCTGTAATTTAGTGGGGGGTTTTTTGTACTTTAGCTAATTTTATTTAATTGTATTTAATTGTATTTAATTTAGGGAAATAATTTAATTATAGTGTAGTGTTAGGTGTAATTGAAACTTAGATTAGGTTTTATTTTACAGGTACTTTTGTATTTATTTTAGCAAGGTAGTTATTAAATAGTTAATAACTATTTAATAACTATTCTACCTAGTTAAAATAAATAAAAACTTGCCTGTAAAATAAAAATAAACCCTAAGCTAGATACAATGTAACTATTAGTTATATTGTAGCTAGCTTAGGGTTTATTTTATAGGTAAGTATTTAGTTTTAATTAGAAATAATTTAGATAATGATAGGAATTTTATTTAGATTTATTGTAATTATATTTAAGTTAGGGGGGTTAGGGTTAGACTTAGATTTAGGGGTTAATAACTTTAGTATAGTGGCAGCGACGTTGGGGGCAGCAGATTAGGGGTTAATAAGTGTAGGTAGGTGGCAGCGACATTGGGGGCAGCAGATTAGGGGTTAATAAATATTAGGTAGGTGTTGGCGATGTTGAGGGCAGCAGATTAGGGGTTCATAACTATAATGTAGGTGGCGGCGGTGTCCGGAGAGGCAGATTAGGGGTCAATAATATAATGTAGGTGTCGGCGATGTCGGGGGGTGGCAGATTAGGGGTTAATAAGTGTAAGATTAGGGGTGTTTAGACTCGGGGTTCATGTTAGGGTGTTAAGTGTAAACGTAACTTTTATTTCCCCCATAGGAATCAATGGGGCTGCATTACTGAGATTTACGCTGCTTTTTGGCAGGTGTTAGACTTTTTTTCAGCCGGCTCTCCCCGTTGATACCTATGGGGAAATTGTGCATGATCACGTTACACCAGCTCACCGCTAACGTAAGCAGCGCTGGTATTGGAGTGCGGTAATGAGCAAAATTTTGCTCAACGCTCACTTCTTGTCTGGTTTGTAAAAACCTGTAATACCAGCGCTGTCTGTAAGTGAGCAGTGAGCATAAACTGCTCGTTAGCACCGCACAGCCTCTAACGCAAAACTCGCAATCTAGGTGAGTGTCTTTTAATTTGTTAAAGGGACAGTCTACACCCTATGTTAAGTTTTACTTATCTCTTGAAGCACATAAAATAAGCATCCTGCAAATGGTCCTTATACTGCTGCTTGAAACTAGTAGTTGAAATTGTTGAAAACATTTCTTTTTTATCATCAGAAAATGGCCACCAGGCTCCTCCCACCTCTTAAGTTTATTGTTGGCTATGTGTTACGCTCTAATAAGGATCGACTCATAAATAAGATTTTCGTGCTTGCACATGATGTGCAGTTAAACTATGATAAGTGTTGCTGCCTAATCAGTCCCTAAGGTTTTAATTTTAAACCTTTGTTCCGGAAGAGCTGCTGACTGTGCACTGCTTAGAATAGCACTAAATTTGCAGTGCGGTATGTTTTTTTTTTTTTTTTTTTAATGGTAATAAAAATAAATGTTTAGAGCTATTTTACATAATTTTATCTATGTTTTTTTTAAAAAAAATACATATTTATATTTAAAACACAGGAATGTTTATTTTTTATTTTTTTGGGGGGTAGGGTGGGAGAGTGCTTCATCAGCTCAGCAGTATGCAGCAGGAGGAAGTCTGCAGAGACGGTAGAACCTGTGTTGTGTCGAGAACTCCAATCTGTCGAAAACTCCAATCTGACGTCACTTCCGGTATTTCCATACATCTGATTGGTCTGTGTCCTGTGAGTGACAAGATTCACAACCAATCAGATAGGCCCTGTAATCGCCTATCTTCACTATCTATTTAGCTTCCGCCTGAAGGGTTCAAGGGGGGCAAAGCCCCCCTTGTAAACATCATTCCCAAAGGTTTACTTGGGGTGTATGCCAAAGGGTCTGCGGTGGCCCCCCAGACAGAGGCAAAACAGATATTAAAATAAAAGAGTCACCGGAAGTGACGTCAGATTGGAGTTTTTGATGAACTGGAGTTCTTGACAGAACACCGGACCATCTACCTACCACAATAGTATTTGACTCTGTCACTTTTTCTGTTCTCTCTACCAGGGTGAGAGGCCAGGGTGAGTAGGGACCTTTTGGGCAGAGAATACAGAAACCTACACTCTCCTATCCTGGTTGCCGGAGGAGTGTGTGGTTTAGATCTGAGGTTGACCGGTGGCTTAGCAGATGATCAGAGTCAGAGACTGGGTCAGGAATTAAAGAATCCTCTGAGCGTGCATTAACTACAGAATAAACACTTGCCTATAGCTCAGTCTCGCTGTCAGAGGGCAGCTGGGGGGACCAGAGGTACTAGTGGATGGGTTAGGGATCTCTTGTGGTCTCGTTCTAAAATGTATTTTTCAGTCAGCATAAATTATCTGTTGGGAGGCTTCCTTCATACTTTAATCCTCACAGCTGTTATTAACAACCTTTATCCCTCACAATAACATCAATGTGCTAACTTAAAATTCTAATTTAATTTGTGTTATAGCTGTGTAAATATTTATTCTACCAAAATATCATCATATATATATAGGAATATTTGTTGTTAAATAAATAGAACATATTATGCTATGTGCGGAACATTGGAATTTTCATGTCTGGTTAGCGCATATGAGAATATGATTTCAGGTTAACGTGCGACTTGGGTGTAAGGTCTTTTTTCAACTATTTTTTCTCCATTGACTTCTTTTGGGGAAGAGATTATTTTTTGCGAGACAGTCTAATTGTGTTAGAAGTAATCTGTTTGCCCACTTTCTATTCATAATATCATAATACCAGCGCAACCTGACTCGCGTTAAAGAGATAGTCTAGTCAAAATGAAACTTGTATGATTTGAAAAGAACATGCAATTTTAAGGAACTTTCTAATTTACTCCTAATATCAATTTTTCATTGTTCTCTTTATCTTTATTTGAAAAAGCAAGAATGTAAGCACAAGAGCTGGCCTATTTTTGTTTATTCACCTGGGTAGCGCTTGCTTATTTGTGGCTACATTTAGACGGCAATCAGCAAACACTACCCAGGTGCTGAACCAAACATTGACCCGGCTCTAATTCTTGCTTTTTCAAATAAAGATTCCAAGAGAATGAAGAAAAAATGATAATCGGGAGTAAATTAGAAAGTTGCTTAAAATTGCATGCTCTATCTGAATCATGAAAGTTTAATTTTGACTAAACTATTCCTTTAAAAGTTTACCTCTAGCGCAATTAGCACTCTAGCAGAAGCACTCTACCATTCCACTTGTAATCTGGAACTTAATATGGTTCAATTATATAAGAACAAGCACTACAAAAGAATATGAAGCTGAATGAGTAAAGCAATGCCAGTGGTGTAATTTAATATTTTTATTTCTATAAAGATCTACAAATAATATTAATAATATTATACAGGAATTTAATCTGTAAATATACTACAGCAAGGAGAGATACGTTCATTATAGTTTATTTTGTTTCTTTAAATATAAAGTTTAAAAGGCTGCACATAAAGTAAATATTACTGTTATATATCTTAGAATACAAGATCATTTATCACAATCTCAGCAGTAACCACCAACGTATTAGTATATCCTAGTTTACAAAATAATTTACTATTGTCTAATCAATAACCTCCCATATATTTGTATTATTTTTCCATAGTTTTATTCAGGTGATATCTTTTTAAACACGGTGAATAATATTTGTGGAGTAAAGAGGATTCCGTTTGGAAAAATATATACAGATTTATCAAACATTAAACAAGATACTAACAAGCGATATACAATTTAATTATACACAAAACAAACTCTCTGATACACTATGAAATAAAATATGCTATTACACTTCATTTTAACCCTGTAGGTATAGATCAAACAGTGTAAAATACATCAGCGAGAACCAACTATGCAGAATGGGTTACTAACAATGGTTATTTAATACAATCTTAGCCAAAAAATTACCATTACATTTATGTCTTGATAACTTAACAATACAATGCAATTAATACTAAACTAAAGATATTTAAATATAACGCCCAGAGCTTTCCTTATAACAAGCTAAAAATGAATATAAAAGGATTTCTTGTATTGTTATGTGAATTAGATTCATAGACAATATAAACCAGACTATAGGGGTAATACATATATATATATATATATATATATGGGCTTATAATTTATATCATGCCTATCTCAATAAAGACTTTAAATGCAATAACTGCTTAAATATAAGTAAAGACTTTTTATTCTTCCCCACAAATATTTGCTCTCCAAGCCTCTAGTAAAGCTGTATGTTCCCACTGTATCTGGTCCCACCAAATCTCTTAGTCCACAGGAAAAACAGGCAATAAGTTTCCAAGGATATCAAACATATAAGATGGGTGCCACCAGGATTCAAAGTTCTCTTTCAGGAAACTTTTGCACAAAGCTTCCAGCCCACTTTCAATTAGTGTAAGCTCTCTTGTGGGTGTCCAGTGTCCCAATTTATCCTGAATTATAACTCTGCCCTCATCTATAACAGCCATTCACTGATGTGTGAAGATCTGTAATGCTGTGATTGGATGAATACTAATTAACTTTTGGGAATAATTCACCCAATGTTAAATATAGCTGGTTGTTATTTTACAAACTGGCCACAAGATCGCGATTGTGAGTTGTGCCATGAAAGTGAACAATCTCTTACATTTTATCTTTCTTAGAATTTATTTTTCATATATATGTATATATATATATATATATATAATTGGGATTGGACAGATATTTATTCTCCGGATTATAAAGAAGATGATACCGTATGGGGAAATAATCCAAACATTGAATACCCTAAAAATGCTTCCTTTAAAAACATAAATAAAAATAAAAATAAAAGTGATAAATCGGGGGCAGTCCAAAATAGTCCCAAAAAGATCCCCACTACAAATAAGGGTAGAATTCCATCCAACCGGATACCCAATAAACAGATAAGTCATACTAAATATATAGGGAATGACTTGAGAATACAAGGACAAGAAACAGATTGAATATAGAATAGGACTACTAAAAAGTGTCAAAATATTTAATCTGACTAACAAAACGTTTTCGGAGAATGCTTTGAACTTGTTTAGAAAGGGCCTTGGAGAGACATTATGCTAAAATACAGAAAGACCAATCAGTAAGAGCTGAGAGCAGTAAAATAACTACTCTTGAAAAAGAGGACCTAGAAACTGTACAGGTCCTCTAGGAATTGGGGGGTAATAGTGGCCAGAACGCCTTTGAAAGAGGTATAGAACAAAATAGTGGTGAAATAGTTTATAAACAATTTACAAACTTAAAATTACCCTCTAATTTTTTATCCACTTGCCTCAAAAGGACAATATATCCCAGTTTTTGAAAATCTGGTGGGTCAGGAGTTCGATGAGTATTGCAGAACCTATAGAATTAAAAAAGATAATTTAAGTAGGAAGGATAAGGAAGAATATATATATATATATATATATATATATATATATATATATATACATACATACATATGCATACATACATCTATGTCCGCTTATATGCATGCAAATATATTTATCAATATCTTTTTATGCATTACTGGAAGGGGCAGTTCTCCAGTAATTTGAAGACAATTATTAATTTGGGTTTCATGTGTGTAAGCAATGTATGTCTTAGCCTGTTAGAGTATATAATTTCTTTTTTATGTAACAACTAAGGGTTTTGTGAATATAATATATATATATATATATATATATATATATATATATATATATATATATATATATATATATATATATATATATGTCATGATCCGGTGTACATGCGCTCAGGACACAGACCCTCAGGGCAGTGGTAGGGATTTGAAGACACCGACCCCTGACCCGGGGAAGAGTATCCTGGACGTGGATAGACGATATTCTGTGATTCATAGTTGCTAGAAGTTATTGTAGAATAAATGGAGAGTGCAACATTTGTATACAATATATTCTGACTTCACTGTGACTTATAGTTAGTTAATAGAAGTAACTGCAGGATTCCATGAGAGGAAGAATATAGCAATGTGGAATGTTCAGGCTTCAGAGTAATCTAGTAAAAAGATTGACACTTAGATGCAAACTAAGGTTTGTTGCAGGTTCACAGTACATAATATTATATAAAGCTGTATGTCAGAGTTTAAGCACAGCTGCACAGGTACTTAGACAAGCTGCAAGTTTAGGCATTAATTACTGTTTGTGCATTTAGATGCAAACTTGGTTTGTTGCAGGTTCACAGTATATAATATTATAAACAGCTGTATGTCAGTAATTAGCAGAGCAGCACATGTGAAAGTTAAGTTTCAAGTCTCAGGCATTAATTACTGTTTGATCAAACTAGGTTTGTTGCAGGTTATTTCAGCAATGACAACTAGAAGCACAGAAATAGTTATAAAGTTCTGAGTAAGATGATGTTATTGTAATTAGAGTGATGGTAAGCAAAAGCATAGTTGATTTATAATAAAGTTCAGAGATTGTTAAGTAGCTGTGTCCAGGAAACAGAATGGAGATATTTTTGATACTTGCGGTTTGATGATATTTAGCATAGGTAATAGAAAATGCTGTATCTTGGAATAGTTGGTAAGTTCAAGCAGAAAACTGACACAAGCCTCTGTTCAGGATCACACTTCAATGTTAATGCAAAGCACATTAGACCTGAGAAGGCTTAAAAAGAGGCTGAGGTAAACAGGTGCATGAATGATTAATCAGGCAGGCAAGCAAGCTGAATGTGAATACTGCCCAAATGCAGCAGTCAGAGAAGGAAGTCTTAAAGGGATAGTGACATTAGGCTGAGATATGTTACAGATCGCCCTCCTTAAAGGCGACCTCCGGGCGCCCAACACAATCCAAAAGGAGAGAGAACAAAAATGATATGGAGAACCGGTAGTAGGTGTATGGAGGTAGTGAGTCCAATCGGAAATCAAGAAAGGAGGGTTGGAGATCTCTTGAAAAAGTTGAATGACGAAGTAAAGGCCATGTAATTCAGGTATCAAAAGATCTTGAAAATGATGAGAGCAAAACTTGAAGTCAACTTTTTTGTAGTCATAGTGAGAATGCATGAACGCCACATACAATGAGGTTCCTACCACAGAATCATCCTGAGGGTAGATAGGCGTATGTTCTTCATGATAGATGAGCATGTACATAGCCATTGAAATGGCAGCCAGTCCTAAATATATGAATAGGCTTTCCTCAGCTTCAGAAATAGAGATGCAGCATTCTGGATTGATAACCAGATTAACCACCTTTGGGTCAAAGATTTGAGTATCCTCAGAATTAACCTCTTGGCTGAGGATTAGATATACTCCAAAAGAAAAAGCTATCGCCACTTCTAACGCAATAGCAGGGCTTTCTTCAAAGTAGGAGATAGGAGTGTAGAGTGCAAGATTTGTCCAGTTCTTGCCATCTTCTAATTCAATATGAAATGTCTCCTTACTGGATTCAGAAACAAAAGTGTCCTCACTAAGAACAGGTATATGAATGCCCACACCAGGGCCAGGTTCAGGAATACCCACATCTGGGCAAGGTTCAGGAATATCCTCAATAGGATCAAGTGTAGGAATGCCCATGCCAGGGCAAGGTTCAGAAGTACCCACATCTGGGCAAGGTTCAGGAATATCCTCAGTAGGATCGGGTGAAGGAATGCCCTTGCCAGTGCAAGGTTCAACTATAGAGAAAGGAAAAGAACCCACTTTAGAGCCAGGAACCATACTCTCTTCTGAGCAGAGGGCAAGGCTTTCTTCTGGGTTCATAAACGAAGAATTAACAAGACCCACTTTACAGCCAAGAACCATACTCGCTTCTGAGTAGAGGGCATGGCTATCTTCAGGATCAATTATTATTACACCCATTTCTGGGTTAAACAAAGGGATACCCATACCAGGGTCAAAAACAGGAGAGTCCACCTTGATGTCAGGTTTAGTAGTATAATCATGGAAAACAGGAACAGGAATGGGCACAGGGGAATCTTCTTGAAGAACTTTTGTACAAGTTTCAGGTTCAAGAATGTCCACTTGCAAACTTGGTTCAAAGTTGTCCTCACAGGATTGAGTATCAGGAATTCCTGTACAGGAAACTGATGTAGTAGAAAATGTAGGTTGGTGCAAAGTATCTCCCAAGGGAAACAATTTCTTAGATGCAGTAACAGAAGAATTTTGAGAAGGTGAAGTGTACTGAAATATGCCACACTCAGGTAGATGCAGAGGAATTGTGACACAAGATTCTGACTGAGAAGTTGTCTGGGCTTCAGCAGGCATACTTATTTGAGTTTGAATATCAGAGCTAAATTCTCCAGGGACTATCTCTGGTAAACTGTTAGATTGTATATCTGGAACAAAATTATCTTTTGTTTCTAGCACAGGATTTATAGACATTGAGGCAGCATGAGTGGGATGCAAGAAATCAATAGTTGGAAACAGTTTTTGTAGTTGTTGTAGAGTCTGAGAAGAGATACCATTAGATGCTTTAAGAACAGACAGATGGTGACTAGAGACAACATCCAGCTTGGTATTGACAGTGTCATGAGGCAAGAGAGGGTCTGGTACAACAGAAACTGAAACAGGAGATTCAGGCTGAGTTTCCTCTTTGCACTTCTGATTTTCTGTAGGCAGAAAGACTTTCTTCTTATTCTTCTTTTTCTTAGAGAGCTTAGATAACTGATATTTCTTCCCATTATGAGGCTTCTTAGGTTGCTGCCATTGTGGCTTGTAGTACCTTCTATCAGGTTGAGAACAGAAATCCTCTTCATCACTGGATGCATAATTCTGATGTAATAAATCTGCATAGTAGTTTAGGGGACCTTTTCTCCAAACAGCAGTCTGTAAACCAGATGTCTTTTCTTCCGGCTCTGAATCTGTCCAATCTAACGATTCCATGGGAATATCAGAAATAGGAAGATCAATATTTCCATGAGAGGTTTCATGATGGGAGCTGTCTGTATCATCCATATTGTAAATATAACAACCAAGGATGTCATTATAGCAAATAGGTTGAGGTTTTGTCTGAGTTTGTGGCAAATTAAAGTTGCGCTCATACCAGTCTAATGCCAATTCAGCTGGATCTGTGAAGTCATCCTCCTTGTTGACATATTCAGACTCAGAATCAGTATCATCAGGATAGGAATCACAAACAGGAGGAGTAGATGGTATTCTGGAACAGTAGTCCTGTCTCTTTAAATCTTTAAAGGTCTGAATTTTTTCTGCTGAATCTATGAATGTATCCTCTTCAGTTACATAGTCAGACTCAGAATCAGTTTCACCAAAATGGAAATCACGAACATGAGGAACAGATGAAATTCTAGAAAAGTGGTTCTGTCTCTTTAAATCTTTAAAGATCTGAATTTTTTCTGCTGAATCGATGGATACATTCTCTTCATTTTCATAGTCAGATTCAGAATCAGTTTCACCAAAATGGTAATCACGAACATGAGGAACAGATGACATTTTAGAAAAGTGGTTCTGTCTCTTTAAATCTTTAAAGATCTGAATTTTTTCTGCTGAAGCTATGGTTAAATCCTCTTCATTTTCATAGTCAGATTCAGGATCAGTTTCACCAAAATGGTAACCACGAACATGAGTAGAGGACAGTCTAGAATAGGAGTACTGTGTCTTTAAATTTTTAAAAGTATGAAAATCTTCTGTTTTTCCTTTAGGGATTGCTTGGGTCTGAGATATGTTGTAATTTTTTATTTTCCTTTGAGGGTCGGTGCATCCACTACCACTGCGGATCCCTTTTTTAGGCATTAACATTCTGTCATGATCCGGTGTACATGCGCTCAGGACACAGACCCTCGGGGCAGTGGTAGGGATTTGAAGATACCGACCCCTGACCCGGGGAAGAGTATCCTGGACGTGGATAGACGATATTCTGTGATTCATAGTTGCTAGAAGTTATTGTAGAATAAATGGAGAGTGCAACATTTGTATACAATATATTCTGACTTCACTGTGACTTATAGTTAGTTAATAGAAGTAACTGCAGGATTCCATGAGAGGAAAAATATAGCAATGTGGAATGTTCAGGCTTCAGAGTAATCTAGTAAAAAGATTGACACTTAGATGCAAACTAAGGTTTGTTGCAGGTTCACAGTACATAATATTATATAAAGCTGTATGTCAGAGTTTAAGCACAGCTGCACAGGTACTTAAACAAGCTGCAAGTTTAGGCATTAATTACTGTTTGTGCATTTAGATGCAAACTTGGTTTGTTGCAGGTTCACAGTATATAATATTATAAAGAGCTGTATGTCAGTAATTAGCAGAGCAGCACAGGTGAAAGTTAAGTTTCAAGTCTCAGGCATTAATTACTGTTTGATCAAACTAGGTTTGTTGCAGGTTATTTCAGCAATGACAACTAGAAGCACAGAAATAGTTATAAAGTTCTGAGTAAGATGATGTTATTGTAATTAGAGTGATGGTAAGCAAAAGCATAGTTGATTTATAATAAAGTTCAGAGATTGTTAAGTAGCTGTGTCCAGGAAACAGAATGGAGATATTTTTGATACTTGCGGTTTGATGATATTTAGCATAGGTAATAGAAAATGCTGTATCTTGGAATAGTTGGTAAGTTCAAGCAGAAAACTGACACAAGCCTCTGTTCAGGATCACACTTCAATGTTAATGCAAAGCACATTAGACCTGAGAAGGCTTAAAAAGAGGCTGAGGTAAACAGGTGCATGAATGATTAATCAGGCAGGCAAGCAAGCTGAATGTGAATACTGCCCAAATGCAGCAGTCAGAGAAGGAAGTCTTAAAGGGATAGTGACATTAGGCTGATATATGTTACAATATATATATATATATATATATATATATATATATATATATATATATAAATGACAGAGCAAAAAAGCCATAATGGTCTTAAAACAAAGTCCAATTTTAATGGTCAATTTAAAAGTATTGACAGTACTCAGTGTGAAAAGTCTGACATGTTTCGGCCAACGGCCTTACTACAAGACATAATTTCAAAAGAACTACCGCCAATTTTTAAAAGCAGTACTGAGAATCCATTGGTTGTCATTAATTGCAAAAGTTAAACACTTGTGATAGTTTGCCTAAATGAAAAGAACCTTGACTCAGACTATGGTGTACAAAATGCCCACATTGGCTTTAAGCCCAAGTCCATGTTTTATCCCCTCCAATCAAGAGGAGACATTTTAGTTTCTTTTCAGAAAAGAATAGAAAGAGATCTTACTGAACTTGCAAAAAAACATCCAAAGGGCAAGCCCAATCTAACTAATCAAGAGAGAATTGCCTTAACTTAATTAAAGTCTAACCCAGACTTGGTGATAAAGAATGCCGACAAAGGAGGAAGTGTTGTCATTTGGGACCTTAAGTCCTATAAAGGAGAGATTATGAGACAGCTCAATAGCCCCAATGACTATAAAGTTTTACCTTATAATCCAGTACAAAAATTCAAAAAAGACCTCATTTCTCTTTTGGATGATGGTCTCATGCAAGGCCACATTGATGACAAAACTTTTGATTTTTTATCAGTGGATAATGGTTCATAAAAGCATTGAAAACGTTAAAGGCAGACCTATAGTGTCTGGCATTGGCTCGCTTTGCGAGCCTTTATCCGAATGGTTGGATAGTATATTACAGCCACTGGTTACCACATTACCGAGCTTTCTCAAAGACACCAAGCATGTATTACAGATATTTGATGGTTTTACATGGCAAGATAATTTTTCTTGGCTTACAGTGGATGTGGTAGCTTTATATTCGTCCATCCCACATTCAATGGGTATCCTTGCTGTTAAATATTATTTGGAGAACAAATTGAATTGAATGCAGATTCTCCTATAAAAGGGGATGTACTATAGGAAACTTAATTTCTCCAAGTTTTTTACCCAAAACAAATACACTCACAAGTTCCTGGCTACAATCTAAGGGAATGCATTAAGGTATAAACCATCTATTCCATCCTCTTTACTGTCTAAAACCTTATCTATAAATAAATAAGACAACACACAATTGTTTGGGCGAAAGAACTGGACATGGTTCACGTTTATTAAATAAACGCTTTAACTAGTGCCTAAGCATTATTCTAATTACCCTTAGGCACTTAATCAACCTAACCACTAAACTTGGCAACAAGTTCGTACTCATCATAAACATTGGCGGCATCTCACCCTAACCTAGCCCCTACTAGCAGATGGTCAAGGCCCCTTCCGATACCTGCAGCGTGACACCCGGCTGTCACGCCCCATGGCACGCAGAGAGAGCTGTGATGTTGAGAGATCTTCGGTCCAATCGTGAGGGAGAGGACCCCCAGGCCGGCGCCTGGCGGGCATAACCCCTCCCTTTTTCAGGACCATCACTCTTCTCTCTTTGTGCCCGCTCCCCAGGGCATTGACCACCCGCCTGCTGAGGCATATCCAACCAACCCAGTAAGGCGACCCCTGTCAGCTGAATCGTGCAACCCAACTGCCAGGGGTGGATGGCTACATTAAAGACTCGGTCTTACTGAGGGCTAGCTCAATTAAACCTACCCCAGCCGAGCCAACTCACCCTACTCAGCCGCATCGTTGCCGCCATTCACTTCTTCCAGGGGACGGGTGGGCGAGAAAACCTTCTCCTTGAAGTCTGGAAACCGAAAGAGGCTGAGCTCACTGCTGCAGGACCCTATAAAGGTAAGCACAAACACCTCCTCCCCACTTGCAACATTGTAGCAAACACAACTTAGCATTTCTCCAGACTTCAAGTTGGTAATCCCTTAATGTTGTTACAGGCCCACTAGAGGGCCCTCCACTGTCATAAGGTATAAACCATCTATTCCGTCCTCCTTACTGTCTAAAACATTATCTATAAATAAATAAGACAACACACAATTGTTTGGGAGAAAGAACCGGTCACGGTTCACGTTTATTAAATAAACGCTTTAACTAGTGCGGCATCTCACCCTAACCTAGCCCCTACTAGCAGATGGTCAAGGCCCCTTCCGATACCTGCAGCGTGACACCCGGCTGTCACGCCCCATGGCACGCAGAGAGAGCTGTGATGTTGAGAGATCTTCGGTCCAATCGCGAGGGAGAGGACCCCCAGGCCGGCGCCTGGCGGGCATAACCCGTCCCTTTTTCAGGACCGTCACTCTTCTCTCTTTGTGCCCGCTCCCCAGGGCATTGACCACCCGCCACAAGAGCCAGGCGACCTCTTGCCGCCACCTAAACCAACCAGAACCTATTAACCAAATAAACAACATAACCATAACAATGAACAGATTAGAATAAATATTATCAAACACAAACTTTGTTAAATAACCCTCAACAAGGCTCCCCTGACGTCCTTTAGGAACATATCCAGCCCAACATCCGTAAGGTGGAATCCGTCAGGCCTAAATAGGTCCTTTTTGTCGGCCGTGATATTTTCGTGCCTTATCAGGCCCCCCAGGCCCGTGACCGTCCTTCCCATCTCCCTGTTGACCTTTTTGCGCACATTATATGCAGCCCTCTGTGTGACAATGTGCCTCCAATGCAGTCGAGCAACTACATTTGACCACCCCAAAGTCACATCCTTCAACCAAGTGTGCACCCAATGCACGTCTGCTGCCATTCTTTTGATTAGGTCCAATGCGGGCAGAGCCCTCAAATCATTTCCGCCAAGGTGCAGCATTAAAATATTAGGCCTTCCCCACCTTCTTTGCGCCTCCTGCAAGAGCGCTGGCAAATCAGCCCACAACAATCCCCTGCGCCCTAACCACCGGAAGCTTGCCTTGGACGTTGGGAATCCAAGTTGCTGTCCTTCCGGCGACCGCAAAGCCCTGAGGTGAGCCCAGTGGATGTATGAATGCCCTACAATCCACACACGAACCGGAGGTACATTCACATTAACAATACCTGGTAAAACAGAGTACACCATCATGAAGCATCAACCCCTCACTACATGATCAGTTTAAAGATAACGACCCACCCCGGCAACAATTCCCCATACCAACGTATGCATCCTAACATTGCCCTTTAGGTGGTCTAATATATGTTTTATACTGGGTTGACTTCCATCTACCCAAGCGCTTAATCTCTGCTGTCGGCATACCTTTCTGCGCTGCACTCGTCGCTGCGCCTATCCTGAATGAATGCGGAGCAATCTTGCTCGGATCCAACCCCGCCTGCTTTGCCGTTTTAGTAAGCACCCTGCGGAATTGGAAAGCCGACAAAGCCGAACCATCCTCATGTATAAGGAACAGTTTACCCCCAGACGGCCTTATTTTAAGGTACTGTTCCACACAACGCACCGGACAATACGCCTCACATTCCTGCCTCTCGAGGGGCAACCATGCCCCTACTCCCTCCTGGTCCATCTTGGACCTGGGCACCAACAAAAGGAGACAACCATCCGTCACTCGGACATGCTCCAACTGCACTCCTTCAGAGCCATTAGCCGATGCAACTAGCTCACCCACCCGGACCGCTCCTGCGAACGCCACCGCGAAGGCTGTCCTAAAGAGAAGCTGCTCATATTTGGACTTGCACACCGATGCCACACCTACTGCTAGCGACCGCAGTCTTTCCTGCGTAATAGGCTCCCTCCGATCTTTCGGACGGGGAGCCAGCCTACCCCACCCCTTCAACACCTTCCGCACCAGGAAGGTTCCGGAGTGGTCCACGAAACCCAACGCTTTATTAAAGAAGGCTAAAGCCGATAGCCGTCCGCCTGCACCGGCCCTACTGACCCCTTCATGCCGCAGCTGCGCCAACCAATCTAACACCTGCACCCTTGTAGCCCTTTGTACCTGCACACCCCTGTGTTGACAGAAAGCCTCCCAGCTGTTCCAGTGACTCCTGTACGCTGAGCATGTCCTCAGCGCCAAAGATGCCTTAACCAGGGGTCGGATGCTCACCCAATCTTCAACAACTGCCAAAGAGAAGAAGGGCATGTTAGACCCTCCTCCGCCGCCATGGGTGCTGCTTCCCTAAACTGCCCCCATTTAAATCGAGAGAGTGCATCAGCAATAACGTTTTGCACTCCCGGGTCATGTTTGGCGGTGAAATGGATGTTGCGCTGTAAGCAGCGCAACACCAAATGCCTCAAGTAACACACGACGGCAGGTGAGGCCGCGGAAAGCCTGTTAATGGTGTACACCACACTCAGGTTGTCCGTCCAGAATACCACCGAACGATTGGCCAACCTGTCTCCCCAAATTTCGACGGCCACCACTATTGGGAATAGTTCCAACAGAGTTAGGTTTCTTGTCCAACCCCCAGCAACCCACTCTAGCGGCCATGGAGCTGCGCTCCACTCGCCATCAAGGTATGCCCCATAACCATATCCACCGGCTGCATCCGTAAACAGGTTCAGGGCTTGGTTCGTTACTGGATCACCCCTCCACAAGCACACACTGTTAAAATTCACCAGGAAATTTTCCCAGACTGCCAGGTCCTCCCTGACCTCAGATGTTATGCGGGCCCATTTCACATGACCAACAGGGCCCTTCAAAAAGCCCTCCAATCGACGGTTAAAAACCCTTCCCATAGGGATAACTCGCCCTGCAAAATTCAGCAGACCCAACAACGACTGCACCTCCAGGATGGGCACCTTGTCCACACCCTTAAGCTTCCGTACTGCAGCCAACATCCGAGTCCCCTTATCCCTTATCCATAGGCAACCTACATTCTGCCAGCACCGTGTCTATTTCTATCCCCAGGAAAGTGAGGCACGTGCATGGACCCTAAATCTTGTCGTCCGCCAGCGGAACCCCAAAACGCGTCATCATATCCTGCATGACGCCCATGAGTTGTTCGCAATCTGCGGAACCATCTCTCCCTACCAAAAGAAAATTGTCCAGGTAGTGAGCCATCGCTCCCCCACCTGAAGCCTTATATACCACCCAATGAAGGAACGAGCTGAAACACTCAAACATTGAACAGTACAGCGAGCATCCCATCGACAAGCACCTGTCCACATAATACGCCCCTTCAAACTTCATTCCCATTAACCTGAATGCTGAAGGGTGTAACGGAAGTAGCCAGAAAGACGACTCAATGTCTAGCTTCGTTATAGCTGTGCACCCGGGCCACATGCCCTGACCATGTCCATCTCCATATCAAATGATTGATAGTGCACGGAACTCAGTTCTGGATCGATAGCGTCATTAACCGACCCACCTTTTGGGAAGGACAGGTGATGTTTCAACCTAAACTTCCCTTCCTCCTTGGGCACCACACCCAATGGTGAGATCACCAGCTCCTCCATCGGGCATGATAAGAAAGGGCCGGACACCCTGCCCAGTGCCACCTCCTTTGCCAACTTCTCCCTCACTACATGTGGGAATTCGTAGGCCGTTTTCAAATTCCGATGCACCGGTGATCCTACCACCCTCCCAGTAGTTGGGATACAAAACCCCCATTCCAACCCCGACCTGAGCAGCTCAGCTGACCTCCTGTCGGGATAGTTTGCCAGCCATATCAACATGGCCGGCAACTTAAGCGGAGTTGGTGCCCTTGATAGTAACTCCCGACTTAGGAGTGAGTTTATTCTGGGCTTGCTCCTTCCACTTTCCGCACTCTGATCCTGGGTGTGGCCCTGCACAGAATTTTCAGATGTGACGAAAGGAGCAGCTGCTCCTCCTGTCACACTGCTTATCCTGGAACTTCCAACACTCCCTACCACGCCTGCCAAGCCGTGCACCCTGACGTGGTGGTGCCGGGCGCGTCGCCAGGGGGGAGGGTGTACCGCCCTCCAAACCCAGTTTGGACCACAAATGCATATCTTGTGTCCCGAAATGTAACAGAGGGTTACCCACCATCTTTCTTCTAAAGGCCATGTCATATTCCCGCCATGCGCCTTCCTTAAACCTAGTATGGATATCTTCAATGGTATCCTGGTACTTAAACAGGTTGTGCCCCTGCAAAGGCCACCTGTCCACATAGCACGCAGCCAGAACCCGAAAGCATTTAAGCCATTCTTCATACGTCTCTGGTCTGCGCACTTTCTTCGGACCTGAACCATCAGCAGCCCTTTCCTTCGCCCTATAAGCATCCAGGGAAAGGTTGAATACATTAATGTATTTACCCTCCTGAATATTCTTAACGACCTTCATTTTAAGATGGCCGTAAAGCGAGTGTACCAAACAGGGGTAGGTGTCCCCTTGCGCCGCTACTTTGCGCGGCACTGGGCCCGCCGGGGCCATGTCGCCCCCTAAAACTTGTGGCCCCTGCACCTCAATTGCCTGATTCCTAATGCCTGCCCTGTCCTTCGCCTGAGCCGCCACCATCTTCTTTATCCACTTAAACATCCTGCGCTGCCCCTTTCCCACTAACCCAAGGTCCTCCCTGCTATCAGAACCTGACCCACTCGTGGAAGACCCTGTGTCAGTGTGCATTGTGTCTGTTGCATGGCACTCACCATCTCCTTGCATCTCTGCTCCTGGAGGAACTGTCGTTGCTGCCGCACTCTGACTACTGCTGGGCCCAGCCACCACTAAGGTACTCGTGGAACCTGATGCCATCTCTGCTGCTGACCTTCCAGGAACCTGCTGGGACAAAACAACTTGGGGAGTACTCCGGTCTACAGGAGGTGCATCAACAGAAGCCCCCTCCCTCTCACCCCTTGTCTCCCCCCAGCAGTCATACCAAAAACGTTTGCAACAGCACCTCTGATAACATCCTCCTGCGATGCCCCTTCCCGGGCGTGATCACTAAACCCAGACTGGGGCCTCGCAGTATTTACGTCACGCAGCGCTGCCTCTACTGCCCTCATAATAATATCCTCATTCACACCCTTCTGGGTCTGAAACCTATCATACTGCTCCTCACACATCCTGTCACCTTGTCTCAAATGGCCCCCAGACACAAACTGATCTGTCCTGTCATAGCCATGCGTTATCCCCGCATGATCCCACCCCCTATGTGGTTCATACATTGATCGTGCCCCAAAATGATTTTGCCTAACATCAAGCCTGCCAGCTACTACCGTATCCGTGTGCCAATTCATCCTTCCAGCATCCGCACTCATGCCATCCTGAGCCGTTATGCCAATTCCACCTGTGTGTCCATCCGCTGCTTCACTCACTCTCAGCACCCCAGCCGCGGGCCTCTGCCCCACTCTATACTGGTCTTGTGCATGCACCTGCGCGCTAGTGCAAGGCCGCTCCAATGGCCCCCCAGATGCTCCTCCGTCTCTCTCCACCTCGTCTGCAGTCTCAATTGTCTGACCAGGATCTACGCCTTGGCGTGCATGCGCACTGGTTACAGGCCTACCCGCCCGCAATTCTCCTGTGCCACACACATGCTGACCTGCATCCGGACCGACCGCCACGCTACCAAGGGGTAAGATCCCCCTCCCTGTCACTGCCTGCCCCTCCGATGCCCCTCCCGCGACCGGTAGCCTCCCCAAGTTACCTGTGGGGCTCCGGTCGCGTGAGGCTGTCCTTCTCTGCTGTAGTCTGTCTCCAAAATGGCGGCCACGATCCTCCCCCCCCCTCCGAACTCTCGGAGGAGGAAATCTCGCACAAGCCACCATCGGATGGGGCACTTTCCGCTGCGCACTCTGCAGCAACACTGGGCCTAGTCTCTGCCACCCCACCTCCGGCCGCCCTAACAGCAACCGAGCCCTGCGCAAGGCCCACAGGGGCCGTCACACATGACAGTGACTGCGCTAGGGCCAGGACCGCTGCCATGGCCGCCGGAGGTAAAGCAGCAAATTGCCCCACTAAAGCAGCCCCAACGTCAGCTGGGACCGGCAAACCCTGCAAGGCCTCCGGGCCGCGAACAGCCCCCACCTGGCTCCCACTTACAGCTGCACCTGCCCCCCCGGCCTGCTGACCTAAATTGGGGGCTACCTCCGACTCCACACCAGCCTGGGACTCAAAACTAGGGCCTACTTCTCCTTAACTTCCCCCTGCCTTGCCCTTCCCCTTATTAAACCTCCTAGTAGGGGGGATTTCTGGGGTGTGGGGGTACCAGATCCTCTGATTTAGGCTCCTGTCTCTGTTTTGCAGGTCCTTTCTTCCTTGCAGTCATCTCCACCACCTCCCTGTATCGTTTGGGAGGCACAGATTTTCTCCTGGATCTCTCCATGCTACACTTCTGGAATCACAGCAACATTTTCAAAAAACCTTCTCCTTGAAGTCTGGAAACCGAAAGAGGCTAAACTCACTGCTGCAGGACCCTATAAAGGTAAGCACAAACACCTCCTCCCCACTTGCAACATTGTAGCAAACACAACTTAGCATTTCTCCAGACTTCAAGTTGGCAATCCCTTAATGTTGTTACAGGCCCACTAGAGGGCCCTCCACTGTCAAAGTGTGGATATAGCGCCTGTATTCCATGTAGTTTTATTCAAAAAGGAAATGTCTTCTCCTCTGCAACCACGAACAAAACATATAAGATACACACTTGTGTCAATTGCTGCACCAAGTATGTTGTTTATTTTATTTGGTGTACTTGTACCCCCAATCAATACGTGGGATGCACCTCAAGGGAGGTGAGAGAACGTATAAGACAACATCTATCTGACATCAAACGGTCCGATCCAGTCTCTGATATGGCCAAACATTTAATTCAGAAACATGACAGTAGCAATTCTACTTTTTAATGGATGGTCATTGATCAAGTACAGGCACACAGTAGGGGAGGTGATCGTAACAAAGCCCTATTAAAACAAGAGGAATTCTGTATTTTTACTCTGGAATCACGCATCCCTAATGGATACAATTCCATCAATGATATTATAAACTTTTGGGAATAATGAATTTGGGTCTTTATACTTCATTGGTTTATACAGTCACATAGGTATTTACTATCTGGGTAACGTAATCTTCAAATGTAAATTAGCATGTCTGAGACATCTCTCTTTTATCCACTCCTTTTCGGATAAAGCAGTATTATTTTCCCTAAAATTAAAATGATTAAAATGAATAAATATATCATTCATTCATTTATTTATTTCTCTCATGTGCCCTTTTCATCATCCTAAGGGATGATCACACCATCATGCTCTCAGTCTGATAAGCAACATATCAGAGATAATTGTAATTGTATCTCTCGCAAACAGCTTTTTCTATGTGTTTAACTGTAGATCATGTTTTAGTCTACACTCTTTTTTTAATTTAATTAGATACACAAGTTTCTATGGTAATCTTCATAATAAGTATTAGGTGTGTATATTTTGAGTGAAGTTCAGTATAAAATAAAATAAAAACTATAAGAAATGTAAAAAGTAAAAATATATTACATGTTGATGTACTTATTATGATATAGGACCACATGTTTTCTAATGAACATAATTTCATTTTGATTTATTGTCATTTACAACCTCTGTATTTTCATTGTAAATTTCCTCTGAAGTATTTTTTACTATGTATCACTTGCTGTGGATTGGTTCTTGTTTTTCATGCATAGCTTATTTAACATTATTTTTTTGATGCTGTACGGTGTATTTAAACCAGTTTGAACATTAATATGTATGTTTATAAGTTCTGTTGTTAGATCTCTCATGTTAGGCAAACTATCACAAGTGTTTAACGTTTACAATTAATGACAACCAATGGATTCTCAGTACTGCTTTTAAAAATTGGCAGTAGTTCTTTTGAAATTATTTCTAGGAGTAAGGCCATTGGCTGAAACATGTCAGACTTTTCACACTGAGTACTGTCAATACTTTTAAATTGACCATTAAAATTGGACTTTGTTTTAAGACCATTATGGCTTTTTTGCTCTGTCATTTACCCATTTTTTCCCTTTAACAAGCCTGGTCTGTGAACGAACTTTACCCCTAAGGTTGTCATACCTTGGAATATCCAATATCCCCTGTACCTTGATTCCGGAGTTACCCCTCAAGGATTGGCCGAGCGGTGGAGCTACATCATAGACGAGCACGGATATGCTGTTTTGTTGCGGTGGGTCGTGAGGAGGAGATGCAGTGGATGATTCAAGTATACCGATCTTCCAGAGGTGCAGCGGTGGCGGTGCCGTTTGGGTTGAGATTCCGGTAACAGTTTGCTTACCCCTCCTTCCTGAAGCTGCTAAGTATCTTGTGAGTACCTACCTTGATGAACTTTTCTGCTTTCCGTATTTTCACTGAGCTCAGGCATACCTACAGTGGACTCCACAGGGACACTTTGTCTTGGCAGGGATCTTAAACACAGCCGTGATGTTCTTTTTGTTTGTAGCCTCTTGCCTGTAATTTCATGCACATGGTGTCTAACTGTTGATATATATATACAGGGAGTGCAGAATTATTAGGCAAGTTGTATTTTTGAGGATTAATTTTATTATTGAACAACAACCATGTTCTCAATGAACCCAAAAAACTCATTAATATCAAAGCTGAATAGTTTTGGAAGTAGTTTTTAGTTTGTTTTTAGTTATAGCTATTTTAGGGGGATATCTGTGTGTGCAGGTGACTATTACTGTGCATTATTATTAGGCAACTTAACAAAAAACAAATATATACCCATTTCAATTATTTATTTTTACCAGTGAAACCAATATAACATCTCAACATTCACAAATATACATTTCTGACATTCAAAAACAAAACAAAAACAAATCAGTGACCAATATAGCCACCTTTCTTTGCAAGGACACTCAAAAGCCTGCCATCCATGGATTCTGTCAGTGTTTTGATCTGTTCACCATCAACATTGCGTGCAGCAGCAACCACAGCCTCCCAGACACTGTTCAGAGAGGTGTACTGTTTTCCCTCCTTGTAAATCTCACATTTGATGATGGACCACAGGTTCTCAATGGGGTTCAGATCAGGTGAACAAGGAGGCCATGTCATTAGATTTTCTTCTTTTATACCCTTTCTTGCCAGCCACGCTGTGGAGTACTTGGACGCGTGTGATGGAGCATTGTCCTGCATGAAAATCATGTTTTTCTTGAAGGATGCAGACTTCTTCCTGTACCACTGCTTGAAGAAGGTGTCTTCCAGAAACGGGCAGTAGGACTGGGAGTTGAGCTTGACTCCATCCTCAACCCGAAAAGGCCCCACAAGCTCATCTTTGATGATACCAGCCCAAACCAGTACTCCACATCCACCTTGCTGGCGTCTGAGTCGGACTGGAGCTCTCTGCCCTTTACCAATCCAGCCACGGGCCCATCCATCTGGCCCATCAAGACTCACTTTCATTTCATCAGTCCATAAAACCTTAGAAAAATCAGTCTTGAGATATTTCTTGGCCCAGTCTTGACGTTTCAGCTTGTGTGTCTTGTTCAGTGGTGGTCGTCTTTCAGCCTTTCTTACCTTGGCCATGTCTCTGAGTATTGCACACCTTGTGCTTTTGGGCACTCCAGTGATGTTGCAGCTCTGAAATATGGCCAAACTGGTGGCAAGTGGCATCTTGGCAGCTGCACGCTTGACTTTTCTCAGTTCATGGGCAGTTATTTTGCGCCCTGGTTTTTCCACACGCTTCTTGCGACCCTGTTGACTATTTTGAGTGAAACGCTTGATTGTTCGATGATCACGCTTCAGAAGCTTTGCAATTTTAAGAGTGCTGCATCCCTCTGCAAGATATCTCACTATTTTTGACTTTTCTGAGCCTGTCAAGTCCTTCTTTTGACCCATTTTGCCAAAGGAAAGGAAGTTGCCTAATAATTATGCACACCTGATATAGGGTGTTGATGTCATTAGACCACACCCCTTCTCATTACAGAGATGCACATCACCTAATATGCTTAATTGGTAGTAGGCTTTCGAGCCTATACAGCTTGGAGTAAGACAACATGCATAAAGAGGATAATGTGGTCAAAATACTAATTTGCCTAATAATTCTGCACTCCTTGTATATATATATATATATATATATATATATATATATATATATATATATATATATACATATACAAAGTATATATATATATATATATATATATCAACAGTTAGACACCATGTGCATGAAATTACAGGCAAGAGGCTATTCAATGATAGACATAGAGATGGCTAGAAGCACTCTTAAGTTTCGTTGTTAAACAAAACAAAGGACCAAACTAGTGCTCTGAACCCAACTTTAAATTTTGTTACAACATTCACACCTGAACACACCCGTATCACTCAGGCAGTTCATAAACGATGGGATGTACTACAGACCGACAGAAACTTGTCGAATTGGAGACAGAAACCTCCTTGAATGGTCTACAGACGAGCCAGGAATATCTGTGACATTTTGGTCAAGACGGACCCTATGGAGTCCTATCAAGACACATGGCTCACATTAACAAAGAAGGAATGTTTGAAATGTGGGGATTGCATAACATGCAACGGGATGCAGATAGGCTCTACATTTTGGCATCCACATTCTAATAAACGTTACAAGATTCAACACTGGTTGTCCTGCAATAGTACTTATCTGGTTTACATCTTAATATGTCCTTGTTCTCTATTTTACGTGGGGAAAACCATTACCACCTATCGTGAAAGGATGGCCAGCCATAGAAATGCCATTAGGGAGGCGATCAAGAAGGGATCCTCAGATCAGCCAGTGGCATGCCACTTTTTCCAGCAGAAACATAGTGTCTCCAGTCTAAGGACTATGATTATTCACCACATACCACCCCTGGTCAGAGGTGGTGACCATGGTAGATGCCTATTACATTGGGAGACAAAATGGATTGACGAAGTTGACGAGGCCAACTCCCCTATCATGTACCTCTGATGGAACATAATAGTGTACCCTCTTGTCCTGTACAATACACAATATCACATTTGGCATTAATTGAATGCTGATATATATATATATATATATATATATATATATATATATATATATATATATATATATATATATATATATATATATATATATATATATATATGTATATTTCTTCTTTTTTGTCCATTGCGTACAGTTTTTTGTTACATTAATTTTTAATTGACTCTGTAGTCCTCAATAAGGGTATACCCAGATTCCTAGCCTGTCACACGCAGCATCACATATGCTCATTAGCCATGTCCCTGATACGATCACCTACGAGGATGTTTATGCTGATGATGGTGTCAGTTGCACCAATGGAAGCTCACGGAACAAACCGGAATGGACCGCACTCACAGACTGGACTGGGTACACATCCTAAGACACAGCAAACTCCACAGTCCTGAACACTGACAGACAGCTGCAAAGTTCCCAGCAACCCAGGCAGTTAACCCCAGAGCAGCCTGGGTGACAGGTCCTTTGGAAAGCATTACAAACATTATCAACACAACACACAGAAAACCTTGCACTCGCCAGCAGATTCACAGTAATGTTTAAAACCAAAACTGGGGGAAATCACTTACATTTGGCGCCAAAGGATCAAGCTCAGGACCACAACAAGGTCTCCCCCTTCCTGGGACCCTAAACCAGCACCCACACAATACATACTTCCAAACAAACCAACTGGCAACCTTCCAATGTGATACAGGCTTTTGTAACCTCCACTATGTAAATACAAAACACAGGAATGGACCACACTCACAGACTGGACTGGGACAATTCCTAAGCCACAGCAAACTCCACAGCCCTGAACACTGACAGACAGCTGCAAAGTTCCCAGCAACCCAGGCAGTTAACCCCAGAACAGCCTGGGTGACAGGTCCTCAGGGAAGCATTACAAACATTATCAACACAACACACAGAAAACCTGGCACTCACCAGCAGATTCACAGTAATGTTTAAAAGCAAAACCGGGGGAAGTCAGTTACATTTGGCGCCAAAGGATCAAGCCCAGGACCACGACAAGGTCTCCCCCTTCCTGGGACCCTAAACCAGCACCCACACAATGCATACTTCCAAACACACCATCTGGGAACCTCCCAGGGTGACACAGGCTTTTGTAACCTCCCCTATGTAAATACAAAACACAGGAATGGACCACACTCACAGACTGGACTGGGACACATCATAAGCCACAGCAAACTCCACAGCCCTGAACACTGACAGACATCTGCAAAGTTCCCAACAACACAGGCAGTTAACCCCAGAGCAGCCTGGGTGACAGGTCCTTTGGGAAGCATTACAAACATTATCAACACAACACACAGAAAACCTTGCACTCACCAGCAGATTCACAGAAATGTTTAAAACCAAAACTGGGGGAAGTCAGTTACATTTGGCGCCAAAGGATCAAGCCCAGGACCACGACAAGGTCTCCCCCTTCCTGGGACCCTAAACCAGCACCCACACAATACATACTTCCAAACAAACCAACTGGCAACCTTCCAATGTGATACAGGCTTTTGTAACCTCCACTATGTAAATACAAAACACAGGAATGGACCACACTCACAGACTGGACTGGGACAAATCCTAAGCCACAGCAAACTCCACAGCCCTGAACACTGACAGACAGCTGCAAAGTTCCCAGCAACCCAGGCAGTTAACCCCAGAGCAGCCTGGGTGACAGGTCCTCAGGGAAGCATTACAAACATTATCAACACAACACACAGAACACCTGGCACTCACCAGCAGATTCACAGTAATGTTTAAAAGCAAAACTGGGGGAAGTCAGTTACATTTGGCGCCAAAGGATCAAGCCCAGGACCATGACAAGGTCTCCCCCTTCCTGGGACCCTAAACCAGCACCCACACAATGCATACTTCCAAACAAACCAACTGGAAACCTCCCACAGTGACACAGGCTTTTGTAACCTATCCTATGTAAATACAAAACACAGGAATGGACCACACTCACAGACTGGACTGGGTACACATCCTAAGCCACAGCAAACTCCACAGCCTTGAACACTGACAGACTGCTGCAAAGTTCCCAGCAACCCAGGCAATTAACACCAGAGCAGCCTGGGTGACAGCTCCTCAGGGAAGCATTACAAACATTATCAACATAACTCACAGAAAACCTGGCACTCACCAGCAGATTCACAGTAATGTTTAAAAGCAAAAATGGGGGAAGTCAGTTACATTTGGCGCCAAAGGATCAAGCCCAGGACCACAACAATGTCTCCCCCTTCCTGGGACCCTAAACCAGCCCCCACACAATGCATACTTCCAAATAAACCAACTGGGAACCTCCCAGGATGACATAGGCTTTTGTAACCTCCCCTATGTAAATAGAAAACACAGGAATGGACTGCACTCACAGACTGGACTGGGTACACATCCTAAGCCACAGCAAACTCCACAGCCCTGAACACTGACAGACAGCTGCAAAGTTCCCAGCAACACAGGCAGTTAACCCCAGAGCAGTCTGGGTGACAAGTCCTCAGTGAAGAATTACAAACATTATCAACACACAGAAAACCTGGCACTTGCCAGCAGATTCACAGTAATGTTTAAAACTAAAACTGGGGGTAGTCAGTTACATTTGGCACCAAAGGATCAAGCCCAGGACCATGAAAATGTCTCCCCCTTCCTGTTGAACTAATGAGCACCTGCAAAGACCCCAGCTCCTTAGTCCAACTCTACAACAAAACCATGAGAGACAGCCCTAGAAAGCATTGCACCAACTCGCATACACACTGTCAAAACCCACAACAATGCATCGTGGTTTGATAGCTCTATCAGAGAAATTAAAAGAACAGGATGTAAAGTCGAGAGAAAGTGGCACAGAACACATGATCCAGAGGATAAAGCCGCTCTTACCAAACATCTAAATAAATATCAATCCAGGATAACTCAGAAAAAATCATTTTTATCACGCAAAATTGCACTCTCCCACAATAGACCCAGACAACTGTTTCGCACAGTAGAAAGGCTCTGCAAACCAGCATGCATGCCCCACCAACCTTTCTCAGGATAAATGTGAAGCATTTGCAAACTTCTTCAGAGACAAGATTTCCTCAATCCGAACCGCTATCACAGCAGGCCAAACAGTTACACACCAGAACCACTACAATGGAATGCCAGATTGCCCCAGTTTATGGTCCACTTTTACAAGTGTGGATATAAAAGGAGTTTAAAAACTCCATACAAAAGTTGCACCCTACTACGTATGACATAGACCCTGCTCCAACTCAGCTCATATCTGGATGCATTGAAACACTCGCCCCAGCCCTCACAAAAATAGTGCAGTGTTCACTAAAAGAGAAGACTTCCCAGATCCTCTAAAAGAAGCTGTGGTAAAACCATTCCTAAAGAAACCTTTATTAGACCCAGACTGCATGACTAATAGACCAGTATCCAACCTCCCATTTCTGGAGAAAATAATTGAAAAAGTAGTGGCAACTCAACTGGAAGCCCATCTATCATGCCTGAACATATTTGATCCTTTCCAGTCAGCCTTCAGATGTTGCCACAGCACTAAAACAGTGCTAGTCTGAGTGCTAAATGATCTCCTCATGGCAAGAGACAAATCTGATTACTCCATTCCTTAACTGGTTTAAATCTTTCCTCTCTGGTAGATTACAGAGAGTAATATTAGGATCAAGCTCATCAGCACCAACAGAACTGGCCTGCGGAGTTCCACAAGGATCCATCCTGTCTCCCATGCTATTCACAATTTACTTAATACCACTGAGGGACATCATTAACCGACATGGCCTAAGGTATCATTGTTACGCTGATGACACACAACTCTTCTTCTCCTTTGATCCAGATACTGCAGACCCAGCATGCCGCATAAACAGTTGCTTAACAGACATCATAGAATGGATGAATGCTAGCTGTCTCAAAGTGAACCCTGACAAAACAGAGTTACTCTTGGTGAGGGGACCCCGGGTATCAAAAATATCCCACTATCAGCTTATTGGCCTGGAGCTTGGAGGCTCTGAACTCGTTAGTTCAGCAAAGGTATGAAACCTCTGAGTGCTGATTGATGCTGGACTATCTTTTAAACAGCATATTTCTTCTGTAATAAAAACTGCTTATTTCATCTGAAAAACATAGCCAGGATACAACACTTTATTCTACTGGATGATATGCCAACATTAATCCATGCATTTGTATCCTAGATTACTGCAATGCACTCTATTTGGGCCTCTCAAAAAAGAACTCCATCACCTACAGATGGTACAAAATGCAGCAGCCAGAATACTGACCAATAAAACTCACTCCTGCCACTGAATACCTGTTCTCCACACCCTGCATTGGCTTCCAATTAAATGGTGAACATATTTTAAAATTGGCCTGCTGACCTTCAAAGGTTTAAACAACCAAGACCCACAGTACCTGAAAGAGCTCTTGACACCCTACATCCCATCCCGCTCACTTAGGTCAGCCAACACATCCCTTCTCTCAGTGTCAGGAATAAGGACAAACTCAGGCTCTAGAGCATTCGGCCACGCTGCCCCTACTTTCTGGAACTCTTTACCATGCGCAGTCAGAGAGGCACCGTCCTTACAGACTTTTAAAAAAGCTAAAGACCCACCTCTTCCAACAGACATTCAGAAATTCAGTCCACTTATCTGACCTTCAGAAACTCCTAACTTTCATGTCTTTATGTTGGTATGTTTGTAAAGTGCTTTGAGTCTCAAAGGGAGAAAAGCACTATATAAATTGCTAATTATTATTATTATTATTATTATTATTATTATATAGCATATGTTTGAGGGCCCATTTGTTTGTAATCTGTTCACAATATTTTGAGTTATTCTCAAACAATAGGTCTCCATTCTGTTGATAAAATACCCCAGGTGACTTCTTGTTGAATCATAACTCTTGGTCACCTGCTTTTGTTATCTTTTGAGTCATGGAGGTTTTGTAAATGTTAGCCAAGTGCTCCTTTTTAAAGCATTTTGGTTTGTTTAATTAAAATACCAGATCCAAGATGATTTTAAATTTATTTTCTGTATCAAATTAATCCTTCTTATAATTTGATAAAATAATGTTTATGATACAGGAAATTCTCCACAAGTGATGTAACATATTCCCCCTTTTCAAATTCTCTGGATGTCAGAGACATGCAGAGGAATATACATAGTTTCAAGGTAATTTGTGGAGGAATGTTATTGTCAAACAGATGATGTAAGGTTCTTTTAGTTCCTTGCAATTAAATGTGCAGGCTCAATATACTCGTCATCTGGTATCTTCCGTCAGGAACCCCTCTCCAATTCCTGGCCACACTGCAGCATCAGGGGAGAGGAATCTCTGGCTGAGATACTAGACAGGTTTGGAAATTGTATAGTGGAACTGGCAGTAGGATGTAGAATAGTAAGTGATGATGGATCGCGTGTGGTCAACCTGTTATCGGATCTGGATAGAACAACAATTTTGAAAATATTTGCATTGAGTCTTCATCTCAACTGATCATACCAGGTATAGGTCAAATAAATGACTGTCAAGCTTAGGATTTTAGTTCACCTCCAGGCTTGATAGTGAAACTCCATTGTGTATTTGGTGCAGGACGGGTAATCCTATAATAACCCCCTTTGAGATTGGTAAATATTTATGCAATTCCATGGCACTCCTTTAATTATTGTTTCCATTGGAAGCATGTTGACTTTCTCTTGAGGTTTATCAGAATGCCTTAAAACGTGGCATTTGTCAATCTTCAGACCTGTGGACTCTTTATGGGGTGGTATCCCCTTCCTCCTGAAGTTTGGTCACTGGCAGGACCTCCTCTGTCATCTGGTGTTCTTCTGGTCATCTCTGGTGGGATCACTGCTATCATCTGGTGGGTTCCTGCTGTCATCTGGTGGGATCCTGCTGTCATCTGGTGGGATCCTGCTGTCATCTGGTGGGCTCCTGCTGTCACCTGGGTTGTCTTCCTGTAGATTTCTGGATTTAAGCGTAGTCCTCATCTGTGCTCATGAGGTAGTCATTCAATCAGGGCTCACAATGTCTGTTCCTCCTCTGATGGCCTCATTCTCATCATCATCAGATCTGGATCAGATCATGTTCTTACTAGGAAGAGACAACTGAGACGAGTATATGGAATTCTTCCTTCAAGCATATCATCAAGAATTTAAATTCTTTACCCACTGAGATAGAAACTTTATTTCTATCGGATCTTCTACACTTCGCTACTGTGGTACAGGTATATAATTTTATCCACCTATGACATGTGATTGGGACCTAGGATGGCACACTCGCAACTGATTAATATGGACCCATTTATCTATAAAACTATCATTTGTGGGAATCCTTATTTTATAGGCAATTGGAGATATTTTGTCAGTAATGTCAAAAGGTCCCTTCCATGATGGAAGAAACTTCTTCTCCTTAACCTGATTTCTTCCAAAGTTATAAAGATAAACTTTATCATTAATTTCATATTCCTCTTTGGAAGTTTGGAGATCATAATAAGTTTTAGCGGCAGTTGCGGACTTCTCTATGTTCCTTTGAGCAAATGCAAAAGCATACTGCAGATGCTTCCTTAAGTTTTCAACATACTGATGTGTAGTAGCGGCATTTATTAAATTCTGGTCTGAGGTGCGATACAGTAAATGTTGAGGAAGAACCATTCTTCTACCAGTCATCAATTCTAAAGATGACATCTTAGTAGCACTACTTGGTGTTGCTCTTAATGCCATTAGGACTAGAGGTAATTTTACATCCCAGTCCCAGTCACTCACAAACTTCTTGAGTATTTTCACAATGGACTGGTTGTAACACTCTACACCACCACTAGAAGCAGCTCTATATGCAATGCGGAGCTTTCTTTTAACCCCTAGTATTTTTCACATCTTGGTCATCACTTCACTAGTGAAGTGGGTTCCCCGATCGTATTCGATTCTCTGGGTTAAACCAAATCTGGAAAACACATGGTTGATGAGCAATGCTGCGCATGTTTCAGCGCTATTGTTAGGTGCACTTATGCACTCTACCCATTTAGTTAATATTAAATGAGGAAAAAGAAGCGCCGAGTCTTGCAGTGGATACACAAAGTTTATTTAGGAACAGTCTTCCATAGGAGACACAAGGTAGGCATGTTACTGTCAACATGTATCTGTTACCTCTTGATGACCTAATTACTGGACTAATAAAATCAATTTGTATATCTGACCAAGGCATTACCATCCCCCTTCTCTGCAATGGCATTCTATGCGTTGTTTCAGTGGGTTGGAACAGTGGACAGATTAAACAACCTTGACAGTAGGTTTGGACATCCATCAACGTATGTGGCCAAAAGGTGTAATCACGCAATATTTCATACGTGAGTTTGGCACCATGATGACCAGATGTGGGAGCATCATGGGCATGTTGAAGCATGAGACCTCAGAACTGGGTAGGTACCACCCATTGTTGGAAACCTGCTTTGGAAGTTCTCATAAACAAACCATCCTGTAACTTGAATTGTGATTTGGATTTCATCAAGATTCTAAGATATTCTTTACTAAGACAATAATCTTTTGAGATGGGGTGGTTTTCAGGGTCTTCTATATGTTTATAGAAAATACCTATAATGGGGTCTTCTCTTTAACTAGTGATCAGATTATCACTAGGAGAATCCTGACTCCATTGTACCAGTTTAGGCTCATTTTGCTGTTTGGCCTGGTTTCTCGTAATGGCCTCTACCTGAATTTCACCTATTAAGTGGTCAATATTGAGGAGCTCTCCAGTTATAGTTCCTTGCTTGGCTAATCAATCTGCAAGATAATTGCCTTCCTTATCAGGATGACCCTTTGTCTTTGTCCAGTTTATGGTTAAACCATTGGACACCACTAGCTTATCAATGTTGCAGAACAACTTGCCATGTTTGACTAGTTTATTGTTAGTTTTCTGCAAGCCATTTCTTTTCCAAGCTGGCAGGTATTCAACAAAACTGTCACGCACATAATTTGAGTCAATAATGATCACAAATTCATGAATACCTTGTTTAATAGCCAATAGAACAGCAGCGAGTTCTGCAACTTGACTGGATCTTGGTCCAATGTTGAAACCTACAGAAATATTTGGGAATCCATTTGCCCAAGTTATACCAATGCCAGTGACTAATCTGCACTCATTGTCAATAGTGGCATGGCAAGAACAACCATCAACATATACCCAAGGTAATGTTTGACACTGGTCCTCATCATCTTCTAAGAACTCTTCCCCATTATCCTTAGCAGTACAGTTATGGAGCTCAGCAAGCCCCTGTGCGACTGTATTCTTTTTATTTTGTTTGTAGCTAATTTCTAAAAGCTAGCCTTGTAAGGAAAGAGTCCAAGCTGTTATGCGGCTATTGGACAGGTTCCCATCTCTTATTTTCTCACTTAGCAGATATAGCAAAGACTGGTGGGCCGTTTTTCTGTATATAGCTGCAGAAATTTTGTAGAGCCCATACAGAAGATAAGAGGGCTTTTTCACAGTCACTAAATCTTATTTCTACTGGGGATAAGGTTTTGCTCACATAAGCAATGACTTTGCTTAAATTATCCTGTTTTTAGTATAAAACAGCACTCATGCTTATATTGGTGTAACCTGTCTCTAAGTAGAAAGTTTTACCACCTTCAGGGTAAGCTAAGGAAGGTGCTTAAGTTAATTTTCTCTTCTGATCTCTTATGGCTGTCTCTTGGGTCTCACTCTAGTGCCATTTCACATCCTTTTTTAGAAGATGTAACAGTTGTTTAGCTACTTCTGCATAATTATACATTGTGAGAATAATTTGTCATACCCAGGAATGATATTAATTATTTTAAGTTAGTTGGGTTCTTAGAATTTATTATAGCTTCCACCTTTTTCTTCGAAGGATTTAACCCTTAGAAGTAACTTCATGTCCCAAGAATTTCACAAGGTTACGGCACCATTTGGCTTTTTGTAGGGATAATTTGACACCTGCCCTTTGCCCTTTTAAGTTGGCTGAGGACATGTTTAAGCTCGGTGATGTGTCTTTCAAAGTCTGTGCTTTTGATTAACACATCATTAACATAAGATAAGATCCCCCTTTCCAGTGCATCAGGCATAGCCTAATGCATGAATACTGCAAATTCATGTCCTGAATGTATGTATCCAAAAGGAAGTCTTTGGAATGCATATTGGACCTTTTGGAAGGAGAATGCAAGCTTAAACTGGTCTTCCTCATACACCTTTATGGTCCAGTATCCCTGTGCGCAATCAATGGCAGTGAATATTTTAGATCCCTGCATCTGCACTAGGCACTGGTCAATGTATGGTACAGGCCAGCCAGACATATATACTTGTTTGTTTAGCTGTCTTAAGTCAGCACACAAATGCCATTGTCCATTGGGCTTATGAATACCTAGAATAGTATTGTTATTAGAGCTATGCACCTGTCTGATGATACCCTTTCTTCTTAGTTCCTTATGATTTCTGCAAGAGCATCATAGGAGGCTAAAGGAAGTCTGTATTGTTTAACAAATACAGGTGGTGCATTGGGATTGGTTTGGATTCTTGCAATGTGCAGGTCTGTAGTCCCACAGTCATAAGAAACCCTAGCAAAAATGTCCTGGTATTCCATCAGGAGTTCTTGTAGCTGTTGGCGCTCTCCATCATCGGAACAACCATTAGCTAAGGATATTTGCTCATCAACTATTTGCTGAAATCCTGGAAAGATTTCAGGCTGTCCAATCTAATCGGCTTCTTCAAGCCTAGATGTGAGTTCCCCTTAATTATAGTTTGCATTACCCCAGGGTTCTGGGTATTGGGGTATTCTTGTTCTTTGATCGGCTGATCAAATACCAGGTAGCTTCTTCAATTTTACAAATGCCTTCCTCTGAGCTGAAAGGATAGATTGAATTGTAAACAATCCTTCTGGCATGGATGCAAAGGATTGTTCTATTAATTGTTCTTCAGTTAAGTATCTTTCAGGTATTAGTCCAATTTCATTATTCTGGCATCCAAAAGTGTAGTAACTAGATTCCAGTTCATATCCTATGGTAGTTCCGGTGGATAAGGTGATATCCTGTAGGGTTATGTTATGCACAATGTACTGAAATATTTCCAATATTTACCATGGAAGTATGGGTCATTGTTATACCCAGATTTAGCGTTTGATGGGAGATGCATTATTAGCGTTTCAGAAGTTTTTAATTTCTGACCCCTTTTTACATGTAAGGGTAAGAGAAATGTATCATCCCCAACAGGGATTACAATATTCTTAGGCCTAGATTTGGAGTTTGGCGTTAGCCGTGAAAACCAGCGTTAGAGGCTCCTAACGCTGGTTTTAGGCTAACTCCGGTATTTGGAGTCACTCAAAATAGGGTCTAACGCTCACTTTTCAGCCGCGACTTTTCCATACCACAGATCCCCTTACGTCAATTGCGTATCCTATCTTTTCAATGGGATCTTTCTAACTCCGGTATTTAGAGTCGTGTCTGAAGTGAGCGTTAGACATCTAACGACAAAACTCCAGCCGCAGGAAAAAAGTCAGTAGTTAAGAGCTTTCTGGGCTAACGCCGGTTTATAAAGCTCTTAACTACTGTGCTCTAAAGTACACTAACACCCATAAACTACCTATGTACCCCTAAACCGAGGTCCCCCCACATCGCCGCCACTCGATTAATTTTTTTTAACCCCTAATCTGCCGACCGCCACCTACGTTATACTTATGTACCCCTAATCTGCTGCCCCTAACACCGCCGACCCCTATATTATATTTATTAACCCCTAACCTGCCCCCCACAACGTCGCCTCCACCTACCTACATTTATTAACCCCTAATCTGCCGACCGCAAAGCGCCGCCACCTACGTTATCCTTATGTACCCCTAGTCTGCTGCCCCTAACACCGCCGACCCCTATATTATATTTATTAACCCCTAATCTGCCCCCCACAACGTCGCCTTCACCTGCCTACACTTATTAACCCCTAATCTGCCGACCAGACCTGAGCGCTACTATAATAAAGTTATTAACCCCTAATCCGCCTCACTAACCCTATAATAAATAGTATTAACCCCTAATCTGCCCTCCCTAACATCGCCGACACCTAACTTCAAACATTAACCCCTAATCTGCCGACTGGAGCTCACCGCTATTCTAATAAATGTATTAACCCCTAAAGCTAAGTCTAACCCTAACACTAACACCCCCCTAAGTTAAATATAATTTAAATCTAACAAAATTAATTAACTCTTATTAAATAAATTATTCCTATTTAAAGCTAAATACTTACCTGTAAAATAAACCCTAATATAGCTACAATATAAATTATAATTATATTATAGCTATTTTAGGATTTATATTTATTTTACAGGTAACTTTGTATTTATTTTAACCAGGTACAATAGCTATTAAATAGTTAAGAACTATTTAATAGCTAAAATAGTTAAAATAATTACAAAATTACCTGTAAAATAAATCCTAACCTAAGTTACAATTAAACCTAACACTACACTATCAATAAATTAATTAAATAAACTACCTACAATTACCTACAATTAACCTAACACTACACTATCAATAAATTAATTAAATACAATTGCTACAAATAAATATAATTAAATAAACTAGCTAAAGTACAAAAAATAAAAAAGAACTAAGTTACAAAAAATAAAAAAATATTTACAAACATAAGAAAAATATTACAACAATTTTAAACTAATTACACCTACTCTAAGCCCCCTAATAAAATAACAAAGCCCCCCAAAATAAAAAAATGCCCTACCCTATTCTAAATTACTAAAGTTCAAAGCTCTTTTACCTTACCAGCCCTGAACAGGGCCCTTTGCGGGGCATGCCCCAAAGAATTCAGCTCTTTTGCCTGTAAAAAACATACAATACCCCCCCCCCAACATTACAACCCACCACCCACATACCCCTAATCTAACCCAAACCCCCCTTAAATAAACCTAACACTAAGCCCGTGAAGATCTCTCTACCTTATCTTCACCATACCAGGTTCACCGATCCGTCCTGAAGAGCTCCTCCGATGTCCTGATCCAAGCCCAAGCAGGGGGCTGAAGAGGTCCATGATCCGGCTGAAGTCTTCATCCAAGCAGGAGCTGAAGAGGTCCATTATCCGGATGAAGTCTTCATCCAAGCGGGAGCTGAAGAGGTCCATGATCCGGATGAAGTCTTCTATCAACGGCATCTTCAATCTTCTTTCTTCGGGAGCCATCATCTTCCATCCGACGCGGAACATCCTCTTCTCCCGACGCCTACTAGCCGAATGACGGTTCCTTTAAGGGACGTCATCCAAGATGGCGTCCCTCGAATTCCGATTGGCTGATAGGATTCTATCAGCCAATCGGAATTAAGGTAGGAATATTCTGATTGGCTGATGGAATCAGCCAATCAGAATCAAGTTCAATCCGATTGGCTGATCCAATCAGCCAATCAGATTGAGCTCGCATTCTATTGGCTGATCGGAACAGCCAATAGAATGCGAGCTCAATCTGATTGGCTGATTGGATCAGCCAATCGGATTGAACTTGATTCTGATTGGCTGATTCCATCAGCCAATCAGAATATTCCTACCTTAATTCCGATTGGCTGATAGAATCCTATCAGCCAATCGGAATTCGAGGGACGCCATCTTGGATGACGTCATTTAAAGGAACCGTCATTCGTCGTTCAATCGTCGGCCAGGATGGATGTTCCGCGTCGGAGGTCTTCAGGATGCTGCCGCTTCGCTCCGGATGGATGCCGCTTGGATGAAGACTTCAATCGGATGGAAGACCTCTTCTGCCCCGCTTGGATGAAGACTTCAGCCGGATCATGGACCTCTTCAGCCCCCCGCTTGGGCTTGGATCAGGACATCGGAGGAGCTCTTCTGGACGGATCGGTGTGATACCCGGTGAGGTGAAGACAAGGTAGAATGATCTTCAGGGGCTTAGTGTTAGGTTTATTTAAGGGGGGTTTGGGTTAGATTAGGGGTATGTGGGTGGTGGGTTGTAATGTTGGGGGGGGGTATTGTATGTTTTTTTTTACAGGCAAAAGAGCTGAATTTCTTGGGGCATGCCCCGCAAAGGGCCCTGTTCAGGGCTGGTAAGGTAAAAGAGCTTTGAACTTTAGTAATTTAGAATAGGGTAGGGCATTTTTTTATTTTGGGGGGCTTTGTTATTTTATTAGGGGGCTTAGAGTAGGTGTAATTAGTTTAAAATTGTTGTAATATTTTTCTTATGTTTGTAAATATTTTTTTTATTTTTTGTAACTTAGTTCTTTTTTATTTTTTGTACTTTAGCTAGTTTATTTAATTGTATTTATTTGTAGGAATTGTATTTAATTAATTTATTGATAGTGTAGTGTTAGGTTTAATTGTAGGTAATTGTAGATATTTTATTTAATTAATTTAATGATAGTATAGTGTTAGGTTTAATTGTAACTTAGGTTAGGATTTATTTTACAGGTAATTTTGTAATTATTTTAACTAGGTAGCTATTAAATAGTTCTTAACTATTTAATAGCTATTGTACCTGGTTAAAATAATTACAAAGTTGCCTGTAAAATAAATATTAATCCTAAAATAGCTATAATATAATTATAATTTATATTGTAGCTATATTAGGATTTATTTTACAGGTAAGTATTTAGCTTTAAGTGGGAATAAGTTATTTAATAAGAGTTAATTAATTTTGTTAGATTTAAATTATATTTAACTTAGGGGGGGTGTTAGTGTTAGGGTTAGACTTAGCTTTAGGGGTTAATACATTTATTAGAATATCGGTGAGCTCCAGTCGGCAGATTAGGGGTTAATGTTTGAAGTTAGGTGTCGGCGATGTTAGGGAGGGCAGATTATGGGTTAATACTATTTATTATAGGGTTAGTGAGGCGGATTAGGGGTTAATAACTTTATTATAGTAGCGCTCAGGTCCGGTCGGCAGATTAGGGGTTAATAAGTGTAGGCAGGTGGAGGCGACGTTGTGGGGGGCAGATTAGGGGTTAATAAATATAATATAGGGGTTGGCGGTGTTAGGGGCAGCAGATTAGGGGTACATAGGGATAATGTAAGTAGCGGCGGTTTACGGAGCGGCAGATTAGGGGTTAATAATAATATGCAGGGGTCAGCGATAGCGGGGGCGGCAGATTAGGGGTTAATAAGTGTAAGGTTAGGGGTGTTTAGACTCGGGGTACATGTTAGAGTGTTAGGTGCAGACGTAGGAAGTGTTTCCGCATAGCAAACAATGGGGCTGCGTTAGGAGCTGAACGCAGCTTTTTTGCAGGTGTTAGGTTTTTTTTTCATCTCAAACAGCCCCATTGTTTCCTATGGGGGAATCGTGCACGAGCACGTTTTTGCGGCTGGCCGCTTGCGTAAGCAACTCTGGTATCGAGAGTTGAAGCTGCGTTAAAAATGCTCTACGCTCCTTTTTTGGAGCCTAACGCAGCCTTTATGTGGACTCTCAATACCAGAGTTATTTTTATGGTGCGGCCAGAAAAAAGCCGGCGTTAGTTTTTCGGGTCGTTACCGACAAAACTCCAAATCTAGCCGTTAGATAGCTGCTTATTTATAGTATATGCCAATTGCTGATTTGATTTCAGGGCTACATTTTCATCCTAAACTATTTCAGGGTCCCCTTTCAATCTACTCCAGAGGCAAAGGTTAATCAAATCTATTTGAATGGCATATCTATGGAAGAGATCGTTGCCAATATATATTTGATTATGGGGATTATCCAAAACTAAAAAGAGGTGCTTTGCTGATTTATTACCTATGTAGATAGATAATAAACACTTAGCTGTAATGTTATACATCTAGGTCATGGACCCAGTGATTTAGGGGAGAAAGATATGTAATTACTTTAGGTTCAGGTATCTATGCTAATAAGTCTTTGCTTATATAGCTAGCTTCCTGTTTTAAGTTTAATTTAGCATACTTGGTATTTCCAAGGTCATGCACTTGCATATGGATAAATAGATCATCTTTAACTTGCTCAATTTCTGCAAGGAATTGAGAGTGATCTCCCCCTTTAGGGGACTTAGGGTCCCCTTTTGGAGAGATATGGTTAATACATCGCCATCTAGGGAAATATTGGCTATTTTTCAGGTGGAATTTTAAAAGTATAATTATCAGAGCCACTTAGGGAAGTCTTATCATCTATCTGCAGGATAGTTACTTCAGGTACGGAGTTATTCCTTTCTTTCACCACCTGACAGTTATGTCTGGTGTGAGGCATGCTGGACCACTCATAATTAATAGGTCTTTTGACTTGTGACCAGATTACATTATTTATGCAATCAATTATGGTACTTTAGGCCTAGATTTGGAGTTTGGCGGTAGCCGTCAAAACCAGCGTTAGAGGCTCCTAACGCTGGTTTTGGGCGCCCGCTGGTATTTGGAGTCAGTGATTAAAGGGTCTAACGCTCACTTTTCAGCCGCGACTTTTCCATACCGCAGATCCCCCTACGCCATTTGCGTAGCCTATCTTTTCAATGGGATCTTTCTAACGCTGGTATTTAGAGTCGTTTCTGCAGTGAGCGTTAGAGCTCTAACGACAAGTTTCCAGCCGCCTGAAAATAGCAGGAGTTAAGAGCTTTCTGGCTAACGCCGGTTTATAAAGCTCTTAACTACTGTACCCTAAAGTACACTAACACCCATAAACTACCTATGTACCCCTAAACCGAGCTCCCCCCACATCGCCGCCACTCGATTAAAATTTTTAACCCCTAATCTGCCGACCGCCACCTACGTTATACTTATGTACCCCTAATCTGCTGCCCCTAACCCCGCCGACCCCTATATTATATTTCTTAACCCCTAACTTGCCCCCCACAACGTCGCCGCAAGCTACTTAAAATAATTAACCCCTAATCTTCCGACCGCAAATCGCCGCCACCTACGTTATCCCTATGTACCCCTAATCTGCTGCCCCTAACATCGCCGACCCCTATATTATATTTATTAACCCCTAACTTGCCCCCCACAACGTCGCCGCAAGCTACTTAAAATAATTAACCCCTAATCTTCCGACCGCAAATCGCCGCCACCTACGTTATCCCTATGTACCCCTAATCTGCTGCCCCTAACATCGCCGACCCCTATATTATATTTATTAACCCCTAATCTGCCCCCCTCAACAGCCAATGGAACAGCCAATAGAATGCGAGCTCAATCTGATTGGCTGATTGGATCAGCCAATCGGATTGAACTTGATTCTGATTGGCTGATTCCATCAGCCAATCAGAAAATTCCTACCTTAATTCCGATTGGCTGATAGAATCCTATCAGCCAATCGGAATTCGAGGGACGCCATCTTGGATGACCTCCCTTAAAGGAACCGTCATTAGTCGGGAGACATCGGAAGAAGAGGATGGATCCGCGTCGCCTGCTTCAAGATGGACCCGCTCCGCACCGGATGGAAGAAGATCGAAGATGCCGCTTGGAGAAGATGTTTGCCGGTCCGGATGTCCTCTTCTTGCCGGATAGGAGGAAGACTTTGGAGCACCGGATTATGGATCGCCAACCCCCGCTTGGGTTGGATGAAGATCTTGGAGCCAGGACGGATCGGTGATACCTGGATGGTGAAGACAAGGTAGGAAGATCTTCAGGGGATTAGTGTTAGCTTTATTTAAGGGGGGTTTGGGTTAGATTAGGGGTATGTGGGTGGTGGGTTGTAATGTTGGGGGGGGGTATTGTATGGTTTTTTTTACAGGCAAAAGAGCTGAAATTCTTGGGGCATGCCCCGCAAAGGGCCCTGTTCAGGGCTGGTAAGGTAAAAGAGCTTGTAACTTTTTTAATTTAGAATAGGGTAGGGAATTTTTTATTTTGGGGGGCTTTGTTATTTTATTAGGGGGCTTAGAGTAGGTGTAATTAGTTTAAAATTGTTGTAATATTTTTCTTATGTTTGTAAATATTTTTTTATTTTCTGTAACTTAGTTCTTTTTTATTTTTTGTACTTTAGCTAGTTTATTTAATTGTATTTATTTGTAGGAATTGTGTTTAATTAATTTATTGATAGTGTAGTGTTAGGTTAATTGTAGGTAATTGTAGGTAGTTTATTTAATTATTTTATTGATAGGGTAGTGTTAGGTTTAATTATAACTTAGGTTAGGATTTATTTTACAGGTAAATTTGTTATTATTTTAACTAGGTAACTATTAAATAGTTCTTAACTATTTAATAGCTATTGTACCTGGTTAAAATAATTACAAAGTTGCCTGTAAAATAAATATTAATCCTAAAATAGCTATAATATAATTATAATTTATATTGTAGCTATATTAGGATTTATTTTACAGGTAAGTATTTAGCTTTAAATAGGAATAAGTTATTTAATAAGAGTTAATTTATTTCGTTAGATAAAAATTATATTTAACTTAGGGGGGTGTTAGTGTTAGGGTTAGACTTAGCTTTAGGGGTTAATACATTTATTAGAATAGCGGTGAGCTCCGGTCGGCAGATTAGGGGTTAATAATTGAAGTTAGGTGTCGGCGATGTTAGGGAGGGCAGATTAGGGGTTAATACTATTTATGATAGGGTTAGTGAGGCGGATTAGGGGTTAATAACTTTATTATAGTAGCGCTCAGGTCCGCTCGGCAGATTAGGGGTTAATAAGTGTAGGTAGGTGTCGGCGACGTTGTGGGGGGCAGATTAGGGGTTAATAAATATAACATAGGGGTCGGCGATGTTAGGGCAGCAGATTAGGGGTACATAGGGATAACGTAGGTGGCGGCGTTTTACGGAGCGGCAGATTAGGGGTTAAAAGTGTAATGCAGGGGTCAGCGATAGCGGGGGCGGCAGATTAGGGGTTAATAAGTGTAAGGGTAGGGGTGTTTAGACTTGGGGTACATGTTAGGGTGTTAGGTGCAGACGTAGGAAGTGTTTCCCCATAGGAAACAATGGGGCTGCGTTAGGAGCTGAACGCTGCTTTTTTGCAGGTGTTAGGTTTTTTTTCAGCTCAAACAGTCCCATTGTTTCCTATGGGAGAATCGTGCACGAGCACGTTTTTGAGGCCGGCCGCGTCCGTAAGCAACTCTGGTATCGAGAGTTGCATTTGCGGTAAAAATGCTCTACGCTCCTTTTTTGGAGCCTAACGCAGCATTTGTTTTAACTCTCGATACCAGAGTTAAATTTATGGTGCGGCCAGAAAAAAGCCCGCGGAGCGTTAACAGCCCTTTTACCGCCGAACTCCAAATCTAGGCCTTAGTTACTTAAGAAGATCAATACCTATTATCAATACATAATACCTCCCTTCAGATTCTACCATTTCACACATAAAGTTATCATGTTTAAACACTTGTGGACTTTGCTGCGGTTTACTTGGATTCATTACATAATCTGACGCATCACAATCCTTATCGACCGCCTCCTCCGTAATAGGGGTAACAGGTTTCCTGCGTACTGCACTGCAGTTAGGGGATACTTCCTCCTGTGGGGATTGTTCTGCACGTCCAACTGTGGGAATAATACTTAGGGACAACTGAAAAATAGGAAAGTCATTAATACTCCCAGACTGGGTACACCTGTCATCACATTCAGGCCTTCCATTGCTGGGCTGTAGGGAGAGAAGTCGATTAGTATCATTTTTAAAATTCATTATCTCATTCAGTATTTCTCTCCCCTCAGATGATATCTGAGTATTTATGACTGTGTCTGTGGCCTATTGTTGACCACTGGCTGTACCACTAAAAATAGTATTATTCGGTTGCTGAGCCGTAAACGCTTGATTCATATTAGCGAATTGTTTGCTCAACCAATTTTAACTGGGTACTATGCTGATCTACTTGATCGTACAAGTTACCCCTACCCCTGGGCCTATCTCTTGATGTCCCATAGTAGTGATTCCTGGACCATTGGGTCCCCTCAGAATCAGGGCCGCTGTTTACTATCCTGACATGGTTGCCCCTGGGGTTCAGCTTGTCTCATGTTACTTTCTTGGGGTGCACTATTTAACTGGGGTGACTGGTTATCCTGAGAATATCTGCACCACTTATTGTATCTACCTCTATGGAGATACTTTTTGCCTTGAAGGTATTCTCCTTTTTGGGGTACCTATTTATCTGATCATGCCCCCCATTTTGGGTATACTCCCTCTGTGCCTCAGTCCTTGATGGGAAAGGGGCAGATTCAAAGCTTTGTGGGCTAGGCCTGTTTTCTATTGCCACTTCTGCATAAGTCTTCTTTTTGGATTCTAAATTGAGGGGGCTAGGTGACACCCTAGTTTCGGTCACTACTTTAGGGTTTCGCTTTTTCTCTCTTTTATCCCCATGGTCATTGGTTTGCTGTATGGCATATAATTTTGTACTTTCCCTAATCAGCCAATCTAATGAACAGTTTTCATCAAAGTCTCTAACCAAATTGACTTTGATATGAGGGGGCAGGGCTTCATAAAATAAATTAACAAATTCTGAGCTCTCAAATTTGGGATAATTTTCAGCCATACTGTAAGCTTCTTTTAGTGCAGAAAGGAATTTCAAATTGTATACAGCCTTCTTAGCCACGGTTGTGGTGTGATATGGCCCAAACTCCCTTTTGCACTGTTGCTTTATTTCACTCCAAGAATTAATATTCATGTCTTTGAGTGAAGCAAAGTATTTATGGTGCTTAGCATCGAATACCCATAGCAAAAAATCAATTTTAGATTGCCCATCATTTATATTTAATACAGCTAAAGCATTTTCATAAGCCTCTAATTGATCAATTATGGAAGTGGTCCCCCTTTTGGAAAATGGGTGTACTGCTCTACTTAGGAACTTAATTAAAAATTAAAAATTATTGTAGGGGTGACATACACTTTATTAAGTACATTACCGTATTTCATTTGGACCTTATTGTTTGGGTTAGAGCGTCCTCTATCTGTCCTATCTGTACTATGATAAAATTTAATCAGTGTATTTTGATATGGGCTGTCTGAGAAGCTAGCCCCCCCTTCTGACCCGCTATAGTATCTGCCTTCTTCCTCTGAGGCATAATACTTATCTTGCCCTTTAGAGTTAGATAATGGCCTAAGGGGGAAGTTTATATCTGGGCCTGAATTAGGATTGTTGTTTATCCTCCTGCCTTATATTTTGAAACTCAATTCTGACCCAGTCCTTAATTGAGTTAATAATTTCAGCGCTAGTGTTATTATTTTAAGGCTCCTTATTTTTGCTGATTTGTCTCTCTAATTCATTTATTTCCTGTTCATGTTCTTTTTGAGCCCTACAGTTTTATTTTCATTTTGGCACTTTTCATAATCCTCTTTTAAAGCTTTTAATTTAGCCACTAATTTCTTATTATATTAATTTAGGGCAGAAATATTTTTATTAGCTTCTGTCAAAAAAGTCTTCTTCTAATTCTCGCAATTAATAATTTTCACCCCTTAGCTGTTCCAATTGAACGTTCTGTCCTGCCATTTGGCTAGACAGCTCAAATACATTAGGATTAGCCAAGTTTTGAAAATTATCTCATTGCGCTCTTTTAATTCTTTGCATTGACTAAGCTTCAGTAAAACTTGGTATAATTCACCATCTTCAACCCACATATCTTTAACTAAACCTTTGGCCTTAGCTTTAAACCCCTTGATATAAGTGTATACATCATCCCCAATATCAAGCCTGTTCCTGAGGTGGTTCATGGCCTCTATTTTAAGAGTTCCTGTCTGAACCATTTCATGAACAGAGGATCTTGGGGAGGGCATATTTTCATCATGTACAGAGTCGCTTTTTGTTGAAGACATAGCTATTTTAGTATGGTATTTAATAAGATAAAAATGCTTGTTTAATTTCTATTAATCCCTGTTTGCACAATATAATTTTGTTATTAAAAATACTAATTTACTACACAAAATAATATCGCTGTGAAAAATATCATTGATCATCAGCTGTGCCTCCAACGTGTTATATATCTTAGATTACAATAATTATGTATGACTATCTCAGCAGTAATCACCAATGTATTAGTATATCCTAGGTTACAAAATAATTTACTATTGTCTCATCAGCTATGTAAGTACTACTCATGTTCAGTGCAAACATATATAAATCATAAGTCTTGAAAGACAAATACACCCTACTTTTGGCAATGCAGCATTGATTTTTTTTTTAAAATTTACTTTCTGATTTTAATTAAATGATTTTAATAAAAGTTATGTTTAAACACAAAGGAACTCAGTCTCTAGAATATGGCAATAATTTAAACTAGGAGAAGAAAGTGCTAACAAGTGCATTTTTTTGGTCAGTGTCTATATTGACTTTTTATAGAATTGTTTCAAACATGCACAGCAACCCAGCCCTTATTTTATTACTTTAATAAGATTTTCATTTGAAACAATAGGACACTCCTATAATCCATTTGTTTGCTGCTATTGGTGACATTTCAAAGACTAGTGAATGCTGTGTTTGAACATAATTCAATAATTAATTAATATATAATAAGAATACAGTGTTGCTGTAAAAATAAACATTGCAAGTAGCAAACAAAATTTCAAATTAATCAAATAAAGCAACATTAGCTGAATAATTAAAGGACGGTCCGTCTAAAAAAGGAGTCCTCTGCAATTCAGGTGTTGAAAAACCAATGAGCATGTGCAGTAACAGACTGCAAAATAAAAAATAAATTAAAAAAAGTGCACAACTAAACTGTCATGACATGACTAAACTGTCACCCTGGATAAATGCAAGCTGGTCAAGAAAGAACCGGTGGGCGGAGCTTAGTGGCCATTTTAGGCTGCTTTCAAACAAATTGTTTTCAACAATTACAGCTAATGTTTTTAATAAGCTGTGCAAAGGACCTGGTGCAGGACGCTTGTTAAATATGATTAGACAGGTAAGTAAAACTCATGATAGGGTGTAGATTGTCTCTTTAAGTGCATGGTCTCCCCAACTGGAAGAAAAAGCACTTACCTGTTCTGTCGTCTGGCTTGTAGACAGTTACAAGGTATGAGAAGACACAGTTCTTCACAGAGACTTCTGAAAAGGAAAGAACAGAGTAGCCAACTCTGGCTTTCTAAACTAGGGCAGCAATTGTTAAGAAAACTCAGTGAGTACCTCTTTACAAGTTCCAAACTGCTTTAAAGCCACCACTACCTGACTGCAAGGAATGACGTGGAATACGGCTATACCCCAAAACTTGCTTGTAGATAAAATCCACATTTTTTCTTCAGACACCTAAACCTAACCTCTTCCATACACTGAAAGCAAAGAGAATAATTGGGGGTTGTGGGTAAGGGACTGGGAGTAATACTTCACAGTTTAACGGTGGTGCTCTTTGCCTCCTCCTGGCCAGGAGTGATATTCCCAACATTAATTACTCAAGCCATGGACTCACCATATCTTAGGAAAGAAAGGAGTATTATGGAATGATGAACCCAAGTTTTTAATTTTTGGGTACAAGTGTCGACAATATGTGAGAAGAAGAGTTGATGGAAGAATGAGTGCTTGCAGCCTTCAGTGAAACATGAGGGAGGATCTGTCCTGGTTTGGGGCTGCATTTCTGCCATTGATGTTGGCAATATTGTCCGAATTGAAGGGATTATGAATACTGAAAAGTACAGAGAGGTTTTAATTCATCATGCCATTCCTTCTGGCAAAGCGCCTTATTGGGAATGGTTTTAATTTTCAGTATAATAACGATCCCAAGCACACTGCATATTTGGAGAGAAAAACAGCTGATAAAACACTGACAGTCATAGACTTGCCTCATATTATATCTGGCAGTATAGGCAGTATCTGATCACCTGGACAGAAAAAGAAATTAAAGACAACCTAAATCTACAACCAAACTAATTGAACTAAGTCTAAAATGTCCTGCATTCAGATAGTATCTCTAAAATGGCTTAATAAGGCTTGACAAAAAAAGCCGAACGTTTGACAACTTTAATGTCGATAACCAATTGAGTTTAATTAATGTTGAGATGTGGTTAGTATATTATTGTTACGTAACAGAGGGGATACTGAAACTAGTTGCAAGTGTTTGCATTTAAAATTGCAGGTTAAATATTTGAACTTGACCATGTTTGAAATTTAACATACATTCCATATACTTACAGCATAGGGGATGCAAGATTTCTACACTTAAAGGGGTCGATCCGATAAAAATCGTCGCCCGCAAAAGTCGGCGACGCCAATATTTGCGCGGGTTTGGTATCACATATATGGCGTAACCTAGAAGTTACGCGTGTATATTTCTGCCGTCGCCCGTAGTTTTTTGGGCCATAGGCAGGTATACCAAACCAGCGCCGTTTGGTATCCAATATACAGCGTAAGGACTTACGTGGCGAAAATGGAGAAATCTTACTCCATTTTCACCTCGCCACAAAAAGCAGCCGTAAGAAGCCTTACGCTGACTATTGGAGCCCCGTAACTCCCTAAACTAACTGCTAAATAAACCTAACACCTAACGCATGCGCAATGTCTATCTACCTGTCAACCGCGATCTGCTAAATAAAACCTAACACCTAACGCATGCGCAATGTCTATCTAGCTGTCAACCGCGATCTGCTAAATAAAACCTAACACCTAACGCATGCGCAATGTCTATCTACCTGTCAACCGCGATCTCCCGCCGCAATCCCTAATAAAGTATTTAACCCCTAAACCGCCGCCATCTACATAAACTAACCCCCTACTGTGAGCCCCTAAAACCGCCACCATCTAACTGATCTATCCCCTAATGTGAACCCCTAAAACCGCCACCATCTAACTGATCTATCCCCTAATGTGAACCCCTAAAACCGCCACCATCTAACTGATCTATCCCCTAATGTGAACCCCTTACACCGCCGCCATCTACCTTATCTATAACCTAATCTGACCCCTTACACCGCCGCCACCTATATAAAAAATATTAACCCCTAATCTAATCCCCCTACACCGCCGCCAGCTATATTAATATTATTAACCCCTAATCTAATCCCCCTAAAATAATTATCTCTATTACCAGCCCTTAACCCCTTAATGACCGGACCATTTTTCAATTTTCTTACCCTTAATGACAATGGCTATTTTTACATTTCTGCGGTGTTTGTGTTTAGCTGTAATTTTCCTCTTACTCGTTTACTGTACCCACACATATTATATACCGTTTTTCTCGCCATTAAATGGACTTTCTAAAGATACCATTATTTTCATCATATCTTATAATTTCCTATAAAAAAAATATAAAATATGAGGAAAAAATTGAAAAAAACACACTTTTTCTAACTTTGACCCCCAAAATCTGTTACACATCTACAATCACCAAAAAACACCTATGCTAAATAGTTTCTAAATTTTGTCCTGAGTTTAGAAATACCCAATGTTTACATGTTCTTAGCTTTTTTTGCAAGTTATAGGGCCATAAATACAAGTAGCACTTTGCTATTTCCAAACAACTTTTTTTCAAAATTAGCGCTAGTTACATTGGAACCATGATATCTGTCAGGAATACCTGAATATCCCTTGACATGTATATATTTTTTTTTAGAAGACAACCCAAAGTATTGATCTAGGCCCATTTTGGTATATTTCATGCCACCATTTCACCGCCAAATGTCATCAAATAAAAAAAAAAGTTCACTTTTTCACAAATTTTGTCACAAACTTTAGGTTTCCCACTGAAATTATTTACAAACAGCTTGTGCAATTAAGGCACACATGGTTGTAAATGCTTCTTTGGGATCCCCTTTGTTCAGAAATAGCAGACTTATATGGCTTTGGCATTGCTTTTTGGTAATTAGAAGGCCACTAAATGCTGCTGCGCACCACACGTAAATTATGCCCAGCAGTGAAGGGGTTAATTAGGTAGGTTGTAGGGAGCTTGCAGGGTTAATTTTAGCTTTAGGGTAGAGATCAGCCTCCCACCTGACACATCCCATCCCCTGATCCCTCCCAAACAGTTCTCTTCCCTCCCCCACCCCACAATTGTCCCCGCCATCTTAAGTACTGGCAGAAAGTCTGCCAGTACTAAATAAAACGAGTTTTTCTTTTTTTTAATAAAAAAAATTAAAATGTTTTAGCTGTGATGGACCCCTGTCTTAGCCCCAACCTCCATGATCCCCCCCACAGCTCTCTAACCCTCTCCCCTACCTAATTGCCGCCATCTTGGGTACTGGCAGCTGTCTGCCAGTACCCAATTTGCCCCAAAAACAAGTGTTTTTTTTTGCAATTTTTTGCCATTTTTAATGTTTTCTGTAGTGTAGCAGCCCCCCACAATACCCCAACCCCCTCCCCCTCCCAGATCCTTATATATTTATTTATTTTTTATTAATTTTCCCCCCCTCTTCCTTTCTCATTGGTGTCAGTGGCCATGTAATCGGGCGCGCACGCGCGCCCCCGTGCGCCCCCCGCGCGCGCGCACGCGCGCCTCCGCACACTCCCGGCACCCGGCGTGCACATAGCACTTACAGGAACCGGATGCCGGGTAGCGATGGGCCGCCCACCCGCCTCCCTGATGTGCTCCCACCCACCAACGAACCGGCACCATCGCTACCGGTGCAGAGAGGGCCACAGAGTGGCTCTCTCTGCATCGGAGTCTTCTGAAAAGGTATTGCAGGATGCCTCCATATGGAGGCATCACTGCAATACCCTGAGAGCTGCTGGAAGCGATTGCGATCGCTTCCAGCACTCTCTTAGACAACTGACGTACCAGGTACGTCTATTGTCATTAACTGTTAGTTAATGCATGACGTACCTCGTACGTCAGTTGTCATTAAGGGGTTAAAAGGGCCTTTTGCGGGGCTTTGCCCCAAAGTAAACAGCTATTTTGCCCTATAACCTGCCCTCCCTACACCGCCGCCACCTATATTAATAGTATTAACCCCTAATGTAAGCCCCTTACACCGCCATCATCTATATTAAAATTATTAACCCCTAATTTAATCTACCTACCCCGCCGCCAGCTATATTATCTATATTAACCCTAAGTATATTATAGTTAATATAGTTATTACATTATATATATTAACTATATTAACCCTAATTATATTAGGGTTAATATAGTTAATATAGTTACTATAGTATTTATATTAACTTTATTAACTCTATCTAACCCTAACACCCCTAACTAAATTCTTATTAAATAAATCTAATTCATATTATTAATTAAAATATTCCTATTTAAATCTAAATACTTACCTATAAAATAAACCCTTGCGGCTAGATTTGGAGTTTTGTCGGTAACGACCCGAAAATCTAACGCCGGCTTTTTTCTGGCCGCACCATAAAAATAACTCTGGTATTGAGAGTCCACATAAAGGCTGCGTTAGGCTCCAAAAAAGGAGCGTAGAGCATGTTTAACGCAGCTTCAACTCTCGATACCAGAGTTGCTTACTCAAGCGGCCAGCCTCAAAAACGTGCTCGTGCACGATTCTCCCATAGAAAACAATGGGGCTGTTTGAGCTGAAAAAAAACCTAACACCTGCAAAAAAGCCGCGTTCAGCTCCTAACGCAGCCCCATTGTTTGCTATGCGGAAACACTTCCTACGTCTGCACCTAACACTCTAACATGCACCCCGAGTCTAAACACCCATAACCTTACACTTATTAACCCCTAATCTGCCGCCCCCGCTATCGCTGACACCTGAATTTTATTTTTAACCCCTAATCTGCCGCTCCGTAAACCGCCGCTACTTACATTATCCTTATGTACCCCTAATCTGCTGCCCCTAACACCGCCGACCCCTATATTATATTTATTAACCCCTAATCTGCCGCCCACAACGTCGCCCCCACCTGCCTACACTTATTAACCCCTAATCTGCCGAGCGGACCGCACCGCTATTATTATAAAGTTATTAACCCCTAATCCGCCTCACTAACCCTATAATAAATAGTATTAACCCCTAATCTGCCCTCCCTAACATCGCCGACACCTAACTTCAAACATTAACCCCTAATCTGCCGACTGGAGCTCACCGCTATTCTAATAAATGTATTAACCCCTAAAGCTAAGTCTAACCCTAACACTAACACCCCCCTAAATTAAATATAATTTAAATCTAACGAAATTAATTAACTCTTATTAAATAAATTATTCCTATTTAAAGCTAAATACTTACCTGTAAAATAAATCCTAATATAGCTACAATATAAATTATAATTATATTATAGCTATTTTAGGATTAATATTTATTTTACAGGTAACTTTGTATTTATTTTAACCAGGTACAATAGCTATTAAATAGTTAAGAACTATTTAATAGCTAAAATAGTTAAAATAATTACAAAATTACCTGTAAAATAAATCCTAACCTAAGTTACAATTAAACCTAACACTACACTATCAATAAATTAATTAAATAAACTACCTACAATTACCTACAATTAACCTAACACTACACTATCAATACATTAATTAAATACAATTCCTACAAATAAATACAATTAAATAAACTAGCTAAAGTACAAAAAATAAAAAAGAACTAAGTTACAAAAAATAAAAAAAATATTTACAAACATAAGAAAAATATTACAACAATTTTAAACTAATTACACCTACTCTAAGCCCCCTAATAAAATAACAAAGCCCCCCAAAATAAAAAAATGCCCTACCCTATTCTAAATTACTAAAGTTCAAAGCTCTTTTACCTTACCAGCCCTGAACAGGGCCCTTTGCGGGGCATGCCCCAAGAAATTCAGCTCTTTTGCCTGTAAAAAAAAACATACAATACCCCCCCCAACATTACAACCCACCACCCACATACCCCTAATCTAACCCAAACCCCCCTTAAATAAACCTAACACTAAGCCCCTGAAGATCATCCTACCTTGTCTTCACCTCACCGGGTATCACACCGATCCGTCCAGAAGAGCTCCTCCGATGTCCTGATCCAAGCCCAAGCGGGGGGCTGAAGAGGTCCATGATCCGGCTGAAGTCTTCATCCAAGTGGGGCAGAAGAGGTCTTCCATCCGATTGAAGTCTTCATCCAATCGGCATCCATCCGGAGCGAAGCGGCAGCATCCTGAAGACCTCCGACGCGGAACATCCATCCTGGCCGACGACTGAACGACGAATGACGGTTCCTTTAAATGACGTCATCCAAGATGGCGTCCCTCGAATTCCGATTGGCTGATAGGATTCTATCAGCAAATCGGAATTAAGGTAGGAATATTCTGATTGGCTGATGGAATCAGCCAATCAGAATCAAGTTCAATCCGATTGGCTGATCCAATCAGCCAATCAGATTGAGCTCGCATTCTATTGGCTGTTCCGATCAGCCAATAGAATGCGAGCTCAATCTGATTGGCTGATTGGATCAGCCAATCGGATTGAACTTGATTCTGATTGGCTGACTCCATCAGCCAATCAGAATATTCCTACCTTAATTCCGATTGGCTGATAGAATCCTATCAGCCAATCGGAATTCGAGGGACGCCATCTTGGATGACGTCATTTAAAGGAACCGTCATTCGTCGTTCAGTCGTCGGCCAGGATGGATGTTCCGCGTCGGAGGTCTTCAGGATGCTGCCGCTTCGCTTCGGATGGATGCCGCTTGGATGAAGACTTCAATCGGATGGAAGACCTCTTCTGCCCCGCTTGGATGATGGATCATGGACCTCTTCAGCCACCTGCTTGGGCTTGGATCAGGACATCGGAGGAGCTCTTCTGGACGGATCGGTGTGATACCCGGTGAGGTGAAGACAAGGTAGAATGATCTTCAGGGGCTTAGTGTTAGGTTTATTTAAGGGGGGTGTGGGTTAGATTAGGGGTATGTGGGTGGTGGGTTGTAATGTTGGGGGGGGTATTGTATGTTTTTTTTACAGGCAAAAGAGCTGAATTTCTTGGGGCATGCCCCGCAAAGGGCCCTGTTCAGGGCTGGTAAGGTAAAAGAGCTTTGAACTTTAGTAATTTAGAATAGGGTAGGGCATTTTTTTATTTTGGGGGGCTTTGTTATTTTATTAGGGGGCTTAGAGTAGGTGTAATTAGTTTAAAATTGTTATAATATTTTTCTTATGTTTGTAAATATTTTTTTATTTTTTGTAACTTAGTTCTTTTTTATTTTTTGTACTTTAGCTAGTTTATTTAATTGTATTTATTTGTAGGAATTGTATTTAATTAATTTATTGATAGTGTAGTGTTAGGTTAATTGTAGGTAATAGTAGGTAGTTTATTTAATTAATTTATTGATAGTGTAGTGTTAGGTTTAATTGTAACTTAGGTTAGGATTTATTTTACAGGTAATTTTGTAATTATTTTAACTATTTTAGCTATTAAATAGTTCTTAACTATTTAATAGCTATTGTACCTGGTTAAAATAAATACAAAGTTACCTGTAAAATAAATATTAATCCTAAAATAGCTATAATATAATTATAATTTATATTGTAGCTATATTAGGGTGTATTTTACAGGTAAGTATTTAGCTTTAAATAGGAATAATTTATTTAATAAGAGTTAATTAATTTCGTTAGATTTAAATTATATTTAACTTAGGGGGGTGTTAGTGTTAGGGTTAGACTTAGCTTTAGGGGTTAATACATTTATTAGAATAGCGGTGAGCTCCAGTCGGCAGATTAGGGGTTAATGTTTGAAGTTAGGTGTCGGCGATGTTAGGGAGGGCAGATTAGGGGTTAAATATATTTTATTAGGGGGCTTAGAATATGTGTAATTAGCTTAAAAATCTTGTAATCTTTTTTTTATTTTTTGTAATTTAGTGGGTTTTTTTTTTGTAATTTAGTTTAGTTTATTTAATTGTATTTTTAGATAGATATTTGTAGTTTATTTAATTTATTGATAGTGTAGGTGTATTTGTAACTTAGGTTAGGATTTATTTTACAGGTAATTGGGTAATTATTTTAACTAGGTAGCTATTAAATAGTTCATAACTATTTAATAGCTATTATACCTAGTTAAAATAATTAACAATTTACCTGTAAAATAAATATAAACCCTAACATAGCTACAATGTAATTATTAATTATATTGTAGCTATCTTAGGGTTTATTTTATAGGTAAGTATTTAGATTTAAATAGGAATATTTTAATTAATAATGTTAATATTAGATTTATTTTAATAAGAGTTTAGTTAGGATGTTAGAGTTAGATAGGGTTATTATACTTAATATATATCTATATATATATAATATAATAACGATATTAACTATATTAACCCTAATATAATTAGGGTTAATATAGTTAATATATATAATATAATAACTATATTAACTATATTAACCCTAATATAATTAGGGTTAATATAGTTAATATAGCTGGCGGCGGTGTAGGGGGATTAGATTAGGGGTTAATACATTTATTATAGGTGGCTGCGGTGTAGGGGGATGTAGATTGTAGGCAAAAGAGCAGTTTACTTTGTGACAAAGCCCCGCCAAAAGCCCTTTTAAGGGCTGGCAAAAGAGCTGAATTCGTTGGGGCATGCCCCGCAAAAAGCCTTTTTAAGGGCTGGCAAAAGAGCTGTTACTTTGGGGCAATGCCACGCAAAAAGCCCTTTTCAGGGCTATTTGTAGGGTTAGACTTAGGTTTAGTGGTAGGGATAGTTTAGTATTTTAGGGGTTAAATAATTTAATATAGATGGCGGCGGGGTAGGGGGATTAGATTAGGGGTTAATAATTTTAAAATAGATAGCGGCGGGGTAGGGGCTCACTTTAGGGGGTAGGTAAGGTAGATGGCGGCGGTGTTAGGGGCTCACTTTAGGGGGTTATAGATTTAATATAGCTGGCGGCGGTTTAGGGGTTAATAACTTTATTAGGTAGCGGCACGCTCCGGGAGCGGCGGTTTAGGGGTTAATACATATTTTATTATTAGGATAGTGAGGGGGGATAGCGGATAGAGGGTTAGACGTGTCGGGCTATGTTAGGGAGGCGTGTTAGACAGTGCGGGTGATTTAGACTTTAGTCAGGTTTTGTAGGCGCCGGCAGTTTCTAACGGGGCGCAAGTCACTGGCGATGCCAGAAATTTGTACTTGCGCAGATTTCTGGACATCGCTGGTTTATCCGACTTACGGCACGTTAGCATCTGACGGCGCCGTATATGGGATAGCTCGAGTTGCGAGCTGAAACTGCGGGCGACGCGGGTTCCCTCGCTTGCGCCGCAAACTACGCCGTTTATCGGATCGCGCCCAAAGTATTTTAATTAGAAAATTACTGTTAACCATGTTTAACAAAGTTGGTGTGGGGATTTATGTTGTTATTTGTCACTACTGTTACAGATATAAATGTACTATATGATGTCTTGAAAAAGGCTTGACAAAAAAAGCTAACATGTTGACAACTTTAATGTGAAAACGTTTTGATATGACATGAATTAACAATCATTTAAAAGAACCTGAGAGTGTCCTCAAGCTATCCATAATATACACACCTACGCACGCACACACACACACACACACACACATATATATATATATATATATATATATATATATATATATATATATAAAAAAAATAGTGGGTCCTCTCACTCATGTGATTAGTGATCTTTTTTGAAAAAAGCTATTTTTGGGGGTATTTAGCAACTAGGAACTGCATAAATATGAATTCAATGATAAAGAGATCTCTGTGTACAAGGGAAGAGACACTGTGTGTTAGTGGGTAGGACCTTGGGTTTTATGGTCGCTGCTTTTGGCAGTCATATAGAGAGGGCTCTTGTGTGGTGGGTGAATGCTGGGGGAGAGGGTAAAGTTAAATATAAATATTGTAGGAAGAGGTCAAGAAAGTAGTAGTTTTTGGCAATACACTTGAGCTGTTTTAATGAGGCTATTGGAAAAATAATTTCTGATAAAATCTGGACAACATTGTGCCTAAGCTTCAGTTGAAAGCTTAGGATCTAGAACTTTATTTATTTACTTACACCTAGATTACGAGTTTTGCGTTCGTGTTTTGATGCTGAAAAAATGGCCATTTCAGCGTTATAACAGCACCGCAGTCATTGCAAGTCTTGTCGATATAGCTGTACTGCAATCCTTTTAGCCTGTAATGCAACGTCAGTCCCACACACGTAAAAATAAAGTTTTTTCATGGGATTCCCATAGCGCTACCATTAAGAGTTTTTCGGTGAGGCTAAATAGCTTGCGTTCCATCCTACAATGACAAGATCCGTTTTGCAATCTGAGAGCAGTAGTTATGAGTTTTACGCAACAAAACTGTTAACTCATAACTAAACTGCTACAAAGTACACTAAACATCCATAAACTACCTATTAAACCCTAAACCGAGGCCCTCCCGCATCACAAATACTATATTAAAGTTATTAACCCCTAATCTGTCGCTCCCTACATTGCAGCCACTAATAACATTTATTAACCCCTATTCCGCAGCTCCCCAACATTGTCACCACTATACTAAAGTTATTAACCCCCTAAACCACCACCCTCCTGCATGCATCGCAAACACTATTTAACCCCTTAATGACCACAGCACTTTTCCATTTTCTGTCCGTTTGGGACCAAGGCTATTTTTACATTTCTGCGGTGTTTGTGTTTAGCTGTAATTTTACTCTTACTCATTTACTGTACCCACACATATTATATACCGTTTTTCTCGACATTAAATGGACTTTCTAAAGATACCATTATTTTCATCATATCTTATAATTTACTATAAAAAAAATTATAAAATATGAGGAAAAAATTGAAAAAAACACACTTTTTCTAACTTTGACCCCCAAAATCTGTTACACATCTACAACCACCAAAAAACACCCATGCTAAATAGTTTCTACATTTTGTCCTGAGTTTAGAAATACCCAATGTTTACATGTTCTTTGCTTTTTTTGTAAGTTATAGGGCCATAAATACAAGTAGCACTTTGCTATTTCCAAACCATTATTTTTCAAAATTAGCGCTAGTTACATTAGAACACTAATATCTTTCAGGAATCTCTGAATATCCATTGACATGTATATATTTTGTTTTAGTAGACATCCCAAAGTATTAATCTAGGCCCATTTTGGTATATTTCATGCCACCATTTCACCGCCAAATGCGATTAAATACAAAAAATCGTTCACTTTTTTACTAATTTTTTCACAAACTTTTGGTTTCTCACTGAAATTATTTACAAACAGCTTGTGCAATTATGGCTTAAATGGTTGTAAATGCTTCTCTGGGATCCCCTTTGTTCAGAAATAGCAGACATATATGGCTTTGGCGTTGCTTTTTAGTAATTAGAAGGCTGCTAAATGCCACTGCGCACTACACGTGTATCATGCCCAGCAGTGAAGGGGTTAATTATGGAGCATGTAGGGAGCTTTTAGGGATACTTTTAGCTTTAGTGTAGTGTAGTAGACAACCCCAAGTATTGATCTAGGCCAATTTTGGTATATTTCATGCCACCATTTCACCGCCAAATGCGATCAAATTAAAAAAAACGTTAAATTTTTCACAATTTTAGGTTTCTCACTGAAATCATTTACAAACAGCTTGTGCAATTATGGCACAAATGGTTGTAAATGCTTCTCTGGGATCCCCTTTGTTCAGAAATAGCAGACATATATGGCTTTGGCGTTGCTTTTTGGTAATTAGAAGGCCGCCAAATGCCGCTGCATTTCACACGTGTATTATGGCTAGCAGTGAAGGGGTTAATTATGTAGCTTGCAGGGTTAATTTTAGCTTTAGTGTAGAGCTCAGCCTCCCACCTGAAACATGAGACCCCCTGATCCCTCCCAAACAGCTCTCTTCCCTCCCCCACCCCACAATTGTCCCCGCCATCTTAAGTACTGGCAGAAACTCTGCCAGTACTAAAATAAAAGCTATACTTGGGCTTTTTTTTTTGGTTTTTTTGGCATATTTACATATGCTGCTGTGTAGGATCCCCCCTTAGTCCCCAACCTCACTGATCCCCCACCAAACAGCTCCCTAACCCTCCCCCTCTGCCTTAATGGGCGCCATCTTGGGTACTGGCAGCTGTCTGCCAGTACCCAGTTTAGTAACAAATGTGCCTTTTTTTTTTTTTAAAAAAAAATCCCTTTTCTGTAGTGTAGCTTTCCCCCCCCCAAGACCATCCCCCCACCCCTTCCAGATCCCTTAGATGTTTATTTGTAGCATTTTTTTTATTTTTTATTTTACACACAACTTTTCCGTAGTGTAGCGGTTCCCTCCCGCTCCCGCCCCATGCACGCGCCCCCCCCGACGCCCCCCGTGCACGCGCGCGCTCCCGTGTGCGCTCCCGATGCTTCCACCCCCGATCCCGCCCCCCTTCTCTTCATTGATCACATCGATGGCCGCCCACCCGCCTCCCAGACTTGCTCCCACCCACCAACGATACCGGCCACCGATGTCCGGTGCAGAGAGGGCCACAGAGTGGCTCTCTCTGCATCGGATGGCCAAGGGGGGTTATTGCAGGATGCCTCCATATCGAGGCATCACTGCAATAACCGGAAAGCAGCTGGAAGCGAGCAGGATCGCTTCCAGCTGCTTTCCAGACCAAGGACGTACGCCACACGTCCTCGGTCATTAACTGTATTTTTTTTGAGGACGTGTGGCGTACGTCCTTGGTCATTAAGGGGTTAAATATTATTAACCCCTAATCTGCCGTCCACCCACATCGCCCCAGCTATACTAAAGTTATTAAGCCCTACACTGCCACCACTATATTAAACCTATTAATCCCTAAACCGAAAGCCACCCACAACAAAATATACTAACCCCTATTAACCCCTAAACTGAAAGCCCCCACATTGCAATAAACTAATTTAAACTAGCAACCACTAAACCTAATGCCCCCCTAACTTTATATTAAAATTACAATTTCCATATCTTAAATTAAATTAAAACTTACCTGTCAAATTTAAAAAAAACTAAGTTTAAACTAACAATTAAATTAATATACGGCTAGATTATGAGTTTTGCATTATGAGCGGCTCGGTGTTAACTTGCAAGTTATTGTCACCGCTCACCTCCCCATAGCGCTGCTATTACCGGTTTTCATAAACCCAGTGTTAGCAGGCAATATGTGAGCGTTGAGCTCCATACCACACTCAAATAACAGCGCTGCTTTGTGTTTTACGTGCTCGTGCACGATTTCCCCATAGACATCAATGGGGAGAGCCAGCTAAAAAAAAGCCTAACACCTGCAATAAAGGAGTGTAAAGCTCTGTAACGCAGCCCCATTGATTAATATGGGGAAAGAAAAGTTATGTTTACACCTTACACCCTAACATAAACCCCGAGTCTAAACGCCCATAACCTGCCACCCCCGACATTGCAGGCACCTACATTACACTTATTAGCCCCTAATCTGCCACCCCTAACATCGCCGCCACCTACCAACACTTATTAACTCCTAGTCTGCTGCCCCTGACATAGCCGCCACCTACCTACACTTATTAACCCCTAATCTGCTGCCCCTAACATCTCCGCCACACACCTACACTTATTAACCAATAATCTGCCACCCCCGACATCCCCACCCCCTACATTACACTTATTAACCCCTAATCTGCCACTCCCAATGTCATCGCTATCTACCTACACTTATTAACCCCTAATCTGCTACCCCTGACATCGCTGCCACCTACCTACACTTATTAACCCCTAATCTGCCACCCCCGATGTCGCCACCACTATACTAAAGTTATTAACCCCTAAACCTAACCTTAAGTCTAACCCTAACACCCACTAACCGTAACACCCACCAATCGGAATTAAAGGTGAAAAAATCTTATTGACTGATGCAATCAGCCAATAGGATTGAGCTAGCATTATATTGGCTGTTCCAATCAGCCAATAGAATGTAAGCTCAATCCTATTGGCTGATTTGATCAGCCAGTAGGATTGAAGCTCAATCCTATTGGCTGATTGCATCAGCCAATAGGATTTTTTCACCTTTAATTCCGATTGGCTGATAGAATTTTATCAGCCAATCTGAATTCAAGGGACGCCATCTTGGATGATGTCAATTTAAAGGAGAATTCATTCTTGAAGAGCTGTTGGAAGAAGAGGATGCTCCGCGCCGGATGTCTTGAAGATGGATCCGCTCCACGTTGGAAGGATGAAGATAGAAGATGCCGTCTGGATGAAGACTTCTGCCCGTCTGGAGGACCACTTCTTGCCGCTTGGATGAAGACTTCTCCCGGCTTCGCTGAGGATGGATGTCCTTTCTTCAAAAACTGTAAGTGGATATTCGGGGGTTAGTGTTAGGTTTTTTTAAGGGTTTATTGGGTGGGTTTTATTTTTTGCTTAGGGTTTGGGCTGAAAAAGAGCTAAGTGCCCTTTTAAGGGCAATGCCCATCCAAATTCTATTTTCAGGGCAATGGGGAGCTTAGGTTTTTTAGATAGGATTTTATTTGGGGGGTTGGTTTTGTGGGTGGTGGGTTTTACTGTTAGGGGGTTGTTTGTATTATTTTTTTACAGGTAAAACAGCTTATTTCTTTGGGGCAATGCCCCACAAAAGGCCCTTTTAAGGGCTATTGGCAGTTTAGTTTAGGCTAGGGTTTTTTTATTTTGGGGAGGCTTTTTTATTTTGATAGGGCTATTAGATTAGGTGTAATTAGTTTAATTATTTGATAATTTCTTTTTATATTGTGTAATTTGGTGGGGTTTTTTTTTGGTAATTTAGTTAATTGTGTTTAATTAATGTAATTTATTTAATTGTAGTGTAAGGTTAGGTGTTAGTGTAAGACAGGTTAGGTTTTATTTTACAGGTAAGTTCGCATTTATTTTAACTAGCTAGTTAGTAAATAGCTAATAACTATTTAGTAACTATTCTACCTAGTTAAAATAAATACAAACTTGCCTGTGAAATAAAAATAAAACCTAAGATAGCTACAATGTAACTATTAGTTATATTGTAGCTAGCTTAGGGTTTATTTTACAGGTAAGTATTAAGTTTTAAACAGGAATTATTTAGTTAATAATAGTAATTTTTATTTAGATTTATTTTAATTATATTAAAATTAGTGGGTGTTAGGGTTAGACTTAGGGTTAGGTTTAGGGGTTAATAACTTTAGTATAGTGGCGGCGATTTGGGGGACAGTAGATTAGGGGTTAATAACAGTAATGTAGGTTGCGGCGATGTTAGGGACAGCAGATTAGGGGTTAATAATATTTGAATAGTGTTTGCGATGCGGGAGTGTGGTGGTTTAGGGGTTAATATGTTTATTATAGTGGTGGCAATAAGGGGTTAATAATTTTATTTTAGTGTTTGAGATGCGGGAGGGCCTCAGTTTTGGGGTTAATAGGTAGTTTATGGGTATTAGTGTACGTTGTAACACTTTAGTTATGAGTTTTATGCTACAGCTTTGTAGCGAAAAACCCATAACTACTGACTTTCAGTTTACTCCACAGATCTTGACGGTATAGGCTGCACCGCTCACTTTTTGGCCGTACAGGCAAACTCGTAATACCGGCGCTATGGAAGTCCCATTGAAAAAGGACTTTTGGAAAACTGCGGTAGTTACGTTGTGTTACGGCCAAAAAAGTGTGTGGTACAGCTCTACCTGCAAGACTCGTAATACCAGCGGTACTGAAAAAGAGCCATAACTTGTAATCTAGCGGATAATTATTAAACTAAAATTAAACTAACTATCAATTAAATAAACTATATTACACATAAAAAAATCCTAACCCTACTCTAAAAATTACAAAATATCACCTAGATTACGAGTTTTGAACGCTATAGGGAAAGTAAAGAAAACAACAAAAGTTGGCTTATTTTACCCCCATAGCGCTGCCATTACAAGTTTAAAAAAACCTGGCTTGTGCGGGCGGTATGGAGATTTAGAGCTCCATACCGCACCAAAAACAAGCGCTTTTTTGACGTGCTCATGCACACTTTCCCCATAGACATCAATGGGGAGAGACAGGGAAAAAAAAGTCTAACACCTGCGATCTGGAAACAAAAGCTCTGTAACGCAGCCCCATTGATGTCTATGGGGCAAAAGAAAATACAGTTTAAACCCTAAAATAAACCTCACGTCTAAACACTCCTAATCTGCTGCCCCTGACATTACTTATGCCTGCCCACAGTTATTAATCTGCCGCTCCCGATATCGCTGCCACATAAATAAAATTATTAACCCCTAATCTGCCGCTCCCGATATCGCCGCCACTATACTAAAGTTAATAACCCCTAAACATCTGGCCTCCCACATCACTACCATTATATAAACCTATTAACCCCTAAACTGCCAGCCCCCCACATTCAACAACCTAAATTAAACAATTGCACCCTAACCCTAACATAACCCTAAACCTAACACCCCCTAACTTTAACATAATTAAAAAAGAGCTAAATTAAACTTACAATTATTAACTAAATAAACCTATTAACCCCTAAACTTCCAGCCCCCCACATCGCAAAAACCTAAATTAAACTATATTAACCGCTAACTCTAAACCTAACCCTAACACCCCCTTAACTTTAACATAATTAAATTATATCTAAATAAAATGTGCAATTATTAGCTAAATAATTCCTATTTAAAACTAAATACTTACCTGTGAAATAAAAATTATACCTAAGCTAGCTACAATATAACTATTAGTTATATTGTAGCTATATTGTGGCTAGATTACGGGTTTTGCGTTAGAGGCTATGCGGTGCTAACGAGCAGTTTTCTCTCACCGCTCACTTACCTGCAGCGCTGGTATTACAGGTTTTTACAAACCCGTCGTTAAAAGACAAGAAGTGAGCGTTGAGCAAAATTTTGCTCATTACCTCACTCCAATACCAGCGCTGCTTAAGTCAGCGGTGAGCTGGTCGTACGTGCTCATGCAAGATTTCGCCATAGGAATCAACGAGGAGAGCCGGCTGAGAAAAAGTCTAACACCTGCAAAAAAGCAGCATAAAACTCCTTAACGCAGCCCCATTGATTCCTATAGGGAAATAAAATTTATGTTTACACCTAACATGAACCCCGAGTCTAAACACCCCTAATCTTACACTTATTAAACCCTAATATGCCGCGCCCGACATCGTTGACACCTGCATTATATTTATTAACCCCTAATCCGCTGCTCCGGACACCGCAGCCACCTACATTACACTTATGAACCCCTAATCTGCTGCCCCCAACATCGCCGACACCTACATTATATTTATTAACCCCTAATCTGCTGCCCCAATGTCGCCGCCACCTACCTACACTTATTAACCCCTAATCTGTCTGCCCCCAACGTCCCCGCCACTATACTAAATTTATCAATCCCTAACCCTAAGTCTAACCCCAACCCTAACACCCCCTAACTTAAATATAATTTAAATAAACCAAAATAAAATTACTATAATTAACTGCATTATTCGTATTTAAAACTAAATACTTACCTATAAAATAAACCCTAAGGTAGCTACGATATAACTAATAGATATAGTGTAGCTAGCTTAGGGTTTATTTTTATTTTACAGGCAAGTTTATATTTATTTTAACCAGGTACAATAGTTATTAAATAGTTATTAACTATTTAATATCTACCTAGCTAAAATAAATACAAACGTACCTGTAAAATAAAACCTAACCTAAGTTACAATAACACCTAACAGTACACTATAATTAAATACATTTAGTAAATTATATACAATTACCTAAATTAAATTAAATTAGCTTAAGTACAAAAAAACATTAAATTACAGAAAATAATAAACAAATGACATATATTTAAACTAATTACACCTAATCTAATAGCCCTATCAAAATAAAAAAAAGACCCCCGAAATAAAAAAAACCTAGCCTAAACTACCAAATAGCCCTTAAAGGGCCATTTGCGGGGCATTGCCCCAAAGTAATCAGCTCTTTTACCTGTAAAAAAATACAAACAACCCCCCCAACAGTAAAACCCACCACCCACACAACCAACCCCCCAAATAAAATACTATCTAAAAAAACCTAAGCTCCTCATTGCCCTGACAAGGGCATTTGGATGGGCATTGGCCTTAAAAGGGCAGTTAGCTCTTTTGCAGGCCCAAACCCTAACCTAAAAATAAAACCCATCCAATACACCCTTAAAAAAAACCTAACACTAACCCCCTGAAGATCGACTTGTAGTTCTGAAAACCGGACATCTATCCTCAAGGAAGCGGCAGAAGTCTTCATCCAACCGGGCCGAAGTCCTCAACGAAGCCGGGAGAAGTTTTCATCCAAGCCGGGCGAAGTGGTCCTCCAGACGGGCAGAGTCTTCATCCAGACGGCATCTTCTATCTTCATCCATCCGACGCGGAGCGGGTCCATTTTCAAGACATCCGACGCGGAGCGTCCTCTTCATCCGACGACTAACCGACGAATAAAGGTTCCTTTAAGTGACGTCATCCAAGATGGCGTCCCTTAGATTCCGATTGGCTGATAGAATTATATCAGCCAATCGGAATTAAGGTATAAAAAATCCTATTGGCTGATGCAATCAGCCAATAGGATTGAGCTTGCATTCTATTGGCTTTTCCAATCATGAAGATAGAAGATGCCATCTAATAAATTTAGTATAGTGGCGGCGACGTTGGGGGCGGCATATTAGGGGTTAATAAATGTAGGTAGGTGGAGGCGATGTTAGGGACGGCAGATTAGGGGTTAATAATATTTAACTAATGTTTGTGAAGCGGGAGTGCGGCGGTTTAGGGGTTAATATGTTTATTATAGTGGCGGCAACGTTGGGGGCAGCAGATTAGGGGTTAATAAGTGTAGGTAGGTTAAGGCGACATTGGGGGTGGCAGATTAGGGGTTAATAAATATAATGTAGGTGTCGGCGATATTGGGGGCAGCAGATTAGGGGTTCATAAATATAATGTAGGTGGCAGCGGTGTCCAGAGCAGCAGATTAGGGGTTAAAAATTTAATTTTAGTGTTTGCGATGCGGGAGGGCCTCGGTTTAGGGGTTAAAAGGTAGTTTATGGGTGTTAGTGTACTTTTTAGCACTTTAGTTATGAGTTTTATGTTACGGCGTTGTACCATAAGACTCGTAACTACTCACTTTCAAATGCGTTAGGACTCTTGACAGGGTAGGGTGTACCGCTCACTTTTTGGCCTCCCATGATAGACTTGTAATATCAGCGCTATGGAAGTCCCATAGAAAAAAGACTTTACAAAGTTTATGTAAGTCGTTTTGGGGTAAGGCCAAGGAAGTGTGCGGTGCCCCTAAACCTTCAAGACTCGTAATACCAGTGGTAGTGAAAAAGATGCTTTTTCAGCCTAGCGCAAAACTCGTAATCTAGCCATTGGGTTTAATTTCAGGTAATTATGTATTTAGTTTTAACTAGATATTATTTAGTTAATAATTGTAACTTTATTTTATCTCTATTGTAATTATGTTAAAGTTAGGTGGTGTTAGGGTTAGGGTTAGGTTTAGGGTTAGGTTTAGGGGTAGGTGTAGGGGTTAATAGTTTAATTTAGATTTTTGCGATGTGGGGGCTGGCGGTTTAGGGGTTAATATATTTATTTAGTGGTAGTTATGTGGGAGGCCAGAGGTTTAGGGGTTAATAGCTTTATTTAGTTGCTGCAATGTCGGGGAGCAGCGGAATAGGGGTAAATAGATTTATTATAGTGTGGGTGATATTGGGGTACAGGGGAATAGGGGTTAATAACTTTAAAAAAGTGGCAGCGATATCGGGAGCAGCAGATTACGGGTCAATAGTTTTATTTAGCTGCCGGCGATATCGGGGGTGGCAGATTAGGGGTTAATAACATTATGTAGGTGGCGGTGATGTTGGTGGAGGGCAGATTAGGGGTGTTTTTTTTCCCCATATAAATCAATGGGACTATGTTACAGAACTTTTCTTTCTGGCTTAAAAAAACGGCGTTACAGCCTAAAACGACAAGATCTGTAATGCCAACTAAAGTCAGTAGTTTTACGCTACAAAGCTGTAACATAAAACTCATAACTAATGTGTTAAAAAGTTTACTAACACCAATAAACTACCTATTAACCCCTAAACCGAGGCCCTCCCGTATTGCAAACACTATAATGCATTTATTAACTCCTAATCTGCCGGTACCGACATCGCCACAACTATTTTTTTTAATTAACCCCTATTTCGCCACTCCACAACATCGTCACCACTATACTAAAGTTATTAACCCCTAAACCACCACCCTTCCGCATCGCAAACACTATTTAAATATTATTATCCCCTTTTCTGATGTCCGCCCACATCGCCCCCACTGTACTAAAGTTATTAAAGGGACACTGAACCCAAATTGTTTCTTTAGTGATTCAGATGGAGCATGCAATTTTATGCAACTTTCTAATTTACTCTTATTATCAATTTTTCTTCGTTCTTTTGCTATCTTTATTTGAAAAAGAAGGCATCTAAGCTATTTGTTTGGTTGAGAACCCTGGAAAGCACTTGTTCATTGGTGGATGAATTTATCCACCAATCATCAAGAACAACCCAGGTTGTTCACCAAAAATGGGCCGGCATCTAAACATTCTTGCATTTCAAATAAATATACCAAGAGAATGAAGAAAATTTGATAATAGGAGTAAATTAGAAAGTTTCTTAAAATTGCATGCTCTATCTGAATCACAAAACAAAAAATTTGGGTTCAGTGTCCCTTTAAACCCTACACCGCCGCCACTATAATAAACCTATTAACCCCTAAACCGAAAGCCCCCCAGAACAATATATAATAAATTAAACTAGTAACCCCTAAACCGGAAGCCCCCCACAACGCAATAAACTAATTTAAACTTGTAACCTCTAAACCTAACGCCCCCCTAACGTTATATTAAAATTACAATTTCCCTAGCTTAAATTAAAATAAAACTTACCTGTTATACTAAAAAAAATAAGCTTAAACTAACAATTAAACTAATATACAGCCAGATTACGAGTTTTGCGTTATGGCTGGTTTGCTAATAACTTGCGAGTTATTTTCACCGCTCACCTTTCATAGCGCTGCTATTACAGGTTTGCAAAAAAACAGCTTGTGCCGGCGATATGGTAACGTTGAGCTCCATACCTTACCCAAATACAAGCTGTGTTTGTACGTGCTTGTGAATGATTTCCCCATAGACATCAATGGGGAGAGCCGGATAAAAAAAAGTCTAACACCTACAATCGCTGAGCATAAAGCTCCGTAACGCAGCCCCATTGATGTCTATGGGGGAAAAAATGTATGTTTAAATCTAACACCCTAACATAAACCCCAAGTCTAAACACCCCTAATCTGCCGCCCCCCCACATCACCGACACCTACATTACACTTATTAACCCCTAATCTGCCGCCCCCAATGTCGCCGCAACCTACCTACACTTATTAACCCCTAATCTGCCTCCACCAATGTCGCCGCTGCCACTATACTAAAGTTATTAACCTCTAAACCTCTGGCCTCCCACATCACTAACACTAAATAAATATATTAACCACTAACATAACCCTAACCCTAACGTAACCCTAACACCCCCAAACTTTAATATAATTAAAATAATTCTAAATAAAACTTACTATTAATAACTAAATAATTCCTATTTAAAACTAAATACTTATCTGTAAAATAAACCCTAAGCTAGCTACAATATAACTAATAGTTATGATGGGGGGTAGTTATCAAGCCGTCTACTTTTCTGCTTTCGCCGGCCCAATACGCCCGCCTAAGCTCGCCTACCTTCGCCGCCGCGGACCTTGAATACGTTCGCCTAAGTTATTAAATAAAGCTGACTGTGAGAGTTATCACTCATCCGATCTCGCTGCTCTTCGGCTTTTTCCCAGCTTTATTGCTAGCCTGTCACTAAGCACTCACACTAACTACACTGTTCTACCCCCTATACCGGCGCCCCCGGAGCCTCCCGCAACTAAATAAAGTTACTAACCCCTAAACCGCCGCTCCTAGACCCTGCCGCAAGTCTTATAAATGTATTAACCCCTAAACCGCCGCTCCTAGACCCTGCCGCAACTCTTATAAATGTATTAACCCCTAAACCGCCGCTCCTAGACCCTGCCACAACTCTTATAAATGTATTAACCCCTAAACCGCCGCTCCCGGACACCGCTGCCACCTACAGTATACCTAGTAACCCCTATCCTGCCCCCCCTATACCGTCGCCCTCTATAATAAAATTATTAACCCCTATCCTGCTGATCCCGCACCTCGCCGCAACTAAATAAATAGTTTAACCCCTAAACCGCCGCTCCCTGAACCCGCCGCAACCTATATTAAACCTATTAACCCCTATCCTGCCCCCCTACACCGTCGTCACCTATAATAAATTTATTAACCCCTATCCTGCCCCCCACTACACCGCCGCCACCTATAATAAATTTATTAACCCCTATCCTGCCCCCCACTACACCGCCGCCACTGTAATAAAATTATTAACCCCTAAACCTAAGTCTAACCCTAACCCTAACGCCCCCCCTAACTTAAATATTAATTAAATACATCTAAATAATATTTCTATTATTAACTAAGTTAATCCTATTTAAAACTAAATACTTACCTATAAAATAAACCCTAATATAGCTACAATATAAATAATAATTATATTATAGCTATCTTAGGATTTATTTTTATTTTACAGGTAACTTTCAATTTATTTTAACTAGGTACAATAGCTATTAAATAGTTATTAACTATTTAATAGCTACCTAGCTAAAATAAACTGAAATTTACCTGTAAAATAAAAACTAACCTAAGTTATCTTAGGATTTATATTTATTTTACAGATAACTTTGTATTTATTTTAGCTAGTTAGAATAGTTATTAAATAGTTATTAACTATTTAATAACTACCTAGCTAAAAGAAATACAAAATTACCTGTAAAATAAATCCTAACCTAAGTTACAATTAAACCTAACACTACACTATCATTAAATTAATTAAATAAACTACCTACAAATAACTACAATTAAATACAATTACATAAACTAACTAAAGTACAAAAAATAAAAAAGCTAAGTTACAAAAAATAAAAAAATAAGTTACAAACATTTAAAAAATATTACAACAATTTTAAGCTACTTACACCTAATCTAAGCCCCCTAATAAAATAACAAACCCCCCCAAAATAAAAAAATGCCCTACCCTATTCTAAATTAAATAAAGTTCAAAGCTCTTTTACCTTACCAGCCCTTAAAAGGGCCATTTGTGGGGGCATGCCCCAAAAAGTTCAGCTCTTTTGCCTGTAAAAGAAAAATACAACCCCCCCCAACATTAAAACCCACCACCCACATACCCCTAATCTAACCCAAACCCCCCTTACAAAAACCTAACACTAATCCCCTGAAGATCATCCTACCTTGAGTCGTCTTCACTCAGCCGAGCAGCGATGGAACCGAAGTGGACATCCGGAGCGGAAGAAGTTAATCCTCCAAGCGGCGCTGAAGAAATCTTCCATCCGATGAAGTCATCATCCAGGCGGCGCTGAAGAAGTCTTCGATCCAGGCGATGTCATCTTCCAAGAGGCGCTGAAGAGGTCTTCTATCCGGGCGATGTCATCTTCCAAGCCGGGTCTTGAATCTTCCTCCCGCCGACGCGGAACATCCTTCTTCACCAACGGACTACTACGAATGAAGGCTCCTTTAAGGGACGTCATCCAAGATGGCGTCCCCTCAATTCCGATTGGCTGATAGGATTCTATCAGCCAATCGGAATTAAGGTAGGAAAAATCTGATTGGCTGATGGAATCAGCCAATCAGATTCCAGTTCAATCCGATTGGCTGATCGGAACAGCCAATAGAATGCGAGCTCAATCTGATTGGCTGATTCCATCAGCCAATCAGATTTTTCCTACCTTAATTCCGATTGGCTGATAGAATCCTATCAGCCAATTGGAATTGAGGGGACGCCATCTTGGATGACGTCCCTTAAAGGAGCCTTCATTCGTCGTAGTCCGTCGGTGAAGAAGGATGTTCCGTGTCGGCGGGAGGAAGATTCAAGACCCGGCTTGGAAGATGACATCGCCCGGATAGAAGACCTCTTCAGCGCCTCTTGGAAGATGACATCGCCCGGATCGAAGACTTCTTCAGCGCCGCTTGGAGGATTAACTTCTTCCGCTCCGGATGTCCACTTCGGTTCCATCGCTGCTCGGCTGAGTGAAGACGACTCAAGGTAGGATGATCTTCAGGGGATTAGTGTTAGGTTTTTGTAAGGGGGGTTTGGGTTAGATTAGGGGTATGTGGGTGGTGGGTTTTAATGTTGGGGGGGGGTTGTATTTTTTTATTTTGGGGGGGATTTTTTTATTTTGATAGGGCTATTAGATTGTGTAATTAGTTTAAATATCTGATAATTTATTTTTTTATTTTGTGTAATTTAGTGTTGGATTTTTTGTAATTTAGGTAATTGTATTTAATTAATGTAATTAATTTAATTGTAGTGTAAGGTTAGGTGTTAGTGTAGCTCAGGTTAGGTTTTATTTTACAGGTAATTTTGTATTTCTTTTAGCTAGGTAGTTATTAAATAGTTAATAACTAATAACTATTCTAACTAGCTAAAATAAATACAAAGTTACCTGTAAAATAAATATAAATCCTAAGATAGCTACAATATAATTATTAATTATATTGCAGCTATCTTAGGGTTTATTTTACAGGTAAGTATTTAGTTTTAAATAGGAATAATTTATTAAAGTATAGTGTAGTGTTAGGTGTAATTGTAACTTAGGTTAGGTTTTATTTTACAAGTAAATTTCTCTTTATTTTAGCTAGGTAAGCTATTAAATAGTTAATAACTATTTAATAGCTATTGTACCTAGTTAAAATACATTGAAAGTTACCTGTAAAATAAATATAAATCCTAAGATAGCTACAATATAATTATTATTTATATTGTAGCTATCTTAGGGTTTATTTTAAAGGTAAGTATTTAGTTTTAAATAGGATTAATTTAGTTAATAATAGAAATATTATTTAGATTTATTTAATTAATATTTAAGTTAGGGGGGCATTAGGGTTAGTGTTAGACTTAGGTTTAGGGGTTAATAATTTTATTACAGTGGCGGTGGCGTAGTGGGGGGCAGGATAGGGGTTAATAAATGTATTATAGATGGCGACGGTGTAGGGGGGGCAGATTAGGGGTTAATAAATTTAATATAGGTTGCGGTGGGCTCTGGGAGCGGCGGTTTAGGGGTTAATATGTATAGAGTAGCTTGCGGTGGGCTCCGGGAGCGGCGGTTTAGGGGTTAATACATTTAATATAGGTTGCGGCGGGTTCAGGGAGCGGCAGTTTAGGGGTTAATACATTTATTATAGTTGCGGTGGGCTCCGGGAGCGGTGGTTTAGGGGGTAATAACTTTATTTAGTTGCGGCGGTGTAGGGGGGACAGATTAGGGGTGTTTAGACTCGGGGTACATGTTAGGGTGTTAGGTGCAGACAGCTCCCATAGGAATCAATGGGATGTCTGTCAGCAGCGAACTTGTACTTTCGCTATGGTCAGACTCCCATTGATTCCTATGGGATCCGCCGCCTCCAGGGGTGGCGGTTTGAAAACCAGGTACGCTGGGCCGTAAAAGTGCCGAGCGTACCTGCTAGTCATTTGATAACTAGCAAAAGTAGTCAAATTGTGCCGTACTTGTGTGCGGAACATCTGGAGTGACGTAAGAATCGATCTGTGTCGGACTGAGTCCGGCGGATCGAAGTTTACGTCACAAAATTCTACTTTTGCCGGTCTCGAGCCTTTGATAACTAAGGTGAATCAGCCTCGCCACAAATACGCTGCGGAATTCCAGCGTATTTGAGGTTGACGGCTTAATAACTACCCCCCATTGTATTTATCTTAGGTTATATTTTTATTTCACAGGTAAGTTTGTATTTATTTTAACTAGGTAGACTAGTTAATAAAAAGTTATTAACTATTTAATAGCTACCTAGTTAAAATAAATACAAATTTAGCTGTAAAATAAAACTTAACCTGCCTTACATTAAAACCTAACATTACAATAAAATTAAATCAATTAAATTAACAAAATACATTTATCTAAATTACAAAAAAAAATAAACAATATAATTACACAAAATAAAAACCAATAACTCCTAATTTAATAGCCTTATCAAAAAAAAAAAAGCCCCCACCCCAAAATAAAAAAACCCTAGCCTACAATAAACTGCCAATGGCCCTTAAAAGGGCCTTTTGCGGGGCATTGCCCCAAAGAAATGAGCTCTTGTACCTGTAAAAAAAATACAAACACCCCCAACAGTAAAACCCACCACTCAACCAACCAACCCCCCCAAATAAATTCCTTTCTAAATAAACCTAAGCTCCTCATTGCCCTGAATAGGGCATTTGGATAGGCATTGCCCTTAAAAGGGCATTTAGCTCTTTTACATTGCCCAAAACCCTAAGCTAAAAATAAAACCTGTTTCATTTATAGAAATAAAGACACTACAAGCTGTTAGTGTGAGGAATCATGTTGAACTTTAGAACTAAATCCAGGTCAGAGGTAGGAATAGGAAACAGTAAGTATAAGGCAATGCAATATTTCCATAAACAAACAGAGTCACAGTATTTGCATATAACTCCATAACATCTCCCCTTTTTACATTCAATCCACAATTTGCTAACAATTTACCTAAACAGATCCTGAACAGTCTTTAAAATAGCATACTACATTACTGGTAGATACACTACAGATTGAGTCTATCTGGTGGTCTTGAAACTCGACCGCTACGCAAGGCCACAGGGATTTTGTCTGGGTGAAGCTGTTCAGCTCTAGAAGGTGTTAAGGAGCTGCCCTCTTACCCTGCTGGTGTGTTTGTCACGAAAGAACTTGCTGGTATAAGAGGCTGCATTATGGCATCCTCATTGTATCCTTCTGATATGACAGCAGTATTGTCTCTTCCTTGCTTATGTGGTCCAGTAGGACTAGGTGCATTGAGAGCCTCAAAAAGCTCAAGTGTCGGATTCTTATAGGCTTGTGTGGTGAGATGTTCTGCCACTCGAAGGTCCACTCAATTGCGGCGGTAGAGACTGCCTTCCACATCCACAAGATATGAGCGAGTAGCAACTCTCTGAACACAGGTACCCAGTCTCCAGTGACCAGTCCTGTCACCAGGGAGTGGCTTCATACGGAATGGCTCTCCAATGCGTAGTTCAGGTAAGTCTTTGGCAGACACATCGTATGTCAGTTTGGAGATCTGTTTCTTCCTTTACAGCTTCTCCAGTACCCTTGTTACCACACAAGGTTCAAGTAATTTATTTGCCACTGGCAATGAAGTCTTAAGCCTCCTATACATCAAGCGCTGGGCAGGACTGCTGTCCATGCCTTCAGTTGGGGTGTTCCTCCAATGTAGAATGGCTTTCCATGGATCATTACCTTCATACTTGGCGTTTTTGCAAAGATTCTTCACTATTTTTACAGTTGATTCCGCTTTGCCATTAGCTTGAGGGTGCCGCAGGGAAGAGGTAAGATGCTCAAACCCCCAATCTGTAGAGAACCGTCTGAATTACTCAAATGCAAACTGCGGTCAATTATCTGAGATTACCCTGTCTGGCTGTCCATGACATGCAAACAGTGCTTTACAACGCTTGATTGTAGTTTTAGCAGACAGGTCGGGAAGGAGCTCAATCTCCCAAAAGTCAGAACAATGATCAACGATTAGTAGAAAATCTTGCCCAGCATAATTCAGTAAATCCATGCTTACAATTTGCCATGTGACATCATGGGTTCTTTCTGTTGTGCCTGTGCATATTCATTGCATGCTGAACAACAGCTAACAAAGTCTCTAATCTCATTTTGCATGTTAGGCCAATATAGGGTATCTTGTCCCTTTCTATAACATGCTTCTCCACCAATGTGACTGGCATGAATACGCGTCAGCATCTCCGATCTTAATGAATTAGGAATGATGACCCTTGACCCCTTGTACAGTATACTATCCTGAATGCCGATTTCATCTCGGAAAGTCCAATATTCTCTTACAATTAATGGCCAACCATTCAGAACAACATACTTAAGTGCTTGCAAACTCTCGTCAATTTCTGTGTGCTGTCTTATCTGAAGCAATCGTTGGTCTGTGACGTTTAATTAGTCTGAATGATTAATCTGCGACAGGACATCCAGGTCCTGTTGAACATTGCAAACTGTGTGTTGTACACTCTCAGGTGTACCACTTGCTGCTGTAGCTCTGCTAAGAGTGTCACTAATGTACATTTCAGGTCCAGGTTTATAGACAACATTTAGGCAATAATTGTGTAACGTGAGCAACATGCTCTGTAGATGTTTGGTGCACACAAGTAGTTTCTTGAAAATAGATATCAGAGGCTTATGGTCAGTTTCTGCCATGATCTCGTCACGACCATAGAAGTAGTGATGAAAGTGCTGGCAGGCAAACACAATACTCAGGCATTCCTTTTGTGCATAGTTTTGCTCAGTAAGGGTCAGTGCCCTTGAAGCAAAAGCAATAGGCTGGTCAGCTTGCAATAGGCAACACCCTAGTCCACCTTCAGGACAGTACTTCAGGACAGTTGTATGTGTGACCAAACGTTTGATGTCCTGCACCACATTATCATGCTTAGGAAGCCAATGCCAAACTGCATCCATGTCCAGAAGCCTTCTCAACGGCTCACAAACCTCTGAGAGGTGTGGTAGGAATTTTGATAGGTAGGTAACAAATCCTATGAAGCGCTGCAAGGATTTCACATTCGCCGGCTGTGGCATATCCAGTATAGCTCTGATTTTTTCTGGGTCAGCCTTTAAACCCTCAAAGGATAATATGTGTCCATGGAAGCGGACCTCTTTGACCTTGAATTGCAGTTTTTTCATGCCAAGTCTTAGTTTCACCTGCCTACAACGATTCATTAGTTCCAATAGTTTGCCATCATGATCTTTCTCTGCTTCCCTATCTGTATCCCCACAGCCAACCGCAAGGATGTCATCAGCTATTGGTTCAATACCACTGAGTCCAGCCAATAGTTTATGTTGTTTACGTTGATACACCTCTGGTGCACCTGATACTCCAAAAGGCAACTTGAGCCATCTTTTTCTGCCCCAGGGAGTCCAGAAGGTTGTCATGTAGCTACTTGCATTATCCAACTTACATTGTAAAAATGCATCAACAAGCATGCACAGATGTGCCTTAGGTAGCTTGTACAAAACATCCTTAAGAGTTGGCATGATGTAGTTATATCGCCTCAGTGCCTGATTCAAGAATTTGGTATCTATGCATATTCTTAGCTCATCAGGCTTCTTTAAAATCACCATGTTACTTATCTAATCAGTTGGTTCAGTCACTGTTGCTAAATGTCCATCAGCCTCATACTGGTCAAACTGCAACTTAGCTGCCTTTTTTATGGACACTGGCACATTGTGTGGAGTGCATTGTACTAGAGGGACACTCATGTCAAGGTCAAAATTAACTTCTACTGGCCCAGTAAAAACATCACTAAATTCTTTTAATTGCAAATGTTTTGTCAAGGGCCCTTTGAATTGATTGACCATCATGTTGAGCTCTGTGGGGATATAGAAATGCATCAGCACTAGACGTTCACAGGTTGAGCCACATAATAGTGGCTTTTGGCAGGCTTCCACAATTTCAAACTCTAGCTTGTGTGTTCTTCCACGTATGACACATTCTGTCCTGAAGAGTCCTAGAGATTTCATAATCTCACCTGAGTATAACTTTAGTTTGGTGTCACTTTGCAGTAGACGTACTTCTGGTGCACTGCTAACATCATTTTGTCTCTCAAGCACATTACATCACATGTTGCTCCTGAATCGAGCTGGCAAGATTGGGGCTTATTATTTAAATTTAAAGTGACAAACCATTTCTTTCCTCTGGCTTGCACAGTGCTGATCAATTTACTACTGTATATCACTTCAGCGGTGTGTGGCTATTCCTCATATGCAGATGTGTTCTCAATGATGTGCAACTTTCCTAGTGATGGCTGTCTTTTACTTGACAAACAAACGTTAGCAAAGTGATTTGTTCTTCCTCAAGACCTACAAGACTCCCCATAAGCTAGACATTGCTCTTTAATTCTTTGATGCACAGTCCCACAATATTTTCATGCTTTAGGGTTTGCAGCATTTGTGCTAAACAGGCGGCGTTGTTGCTGCGGTTTGCTTATGTGTTGTTGCTGCATTGCAATGTTTATGCTGTAGGTCTGCTGTCTGTCCTGTTCCATAACTTTCAGACGTCTGCCAGTGAGCTCTGCTGTATGGCACATTTCAATGGCTGTGTTTAAAGTTAAGTCATGTTCTCTTAGTAGTCACCTGCGTGTGTTCTCACTAGCTACACTGAGAACAATTGTGTCCCTTATTAATCCATCCCTTAGAGTACCATATTCACAAGTTGCTGCCTTTTTTCTCAAGCGTGTAACAAAGTTATCAAGAGATTCTCTCTCTTCTTGTTTGCAGCATCTGAACAGATATCTTTCATAAATGACATTTTTAGCAGGTTTAAAATAAGCTTCCAGTGCATCTAAAATGGCTGTAACATTTTCTTCCTGCTTTGCTGTGAGGTTCAGATTATGCTTATACACATGCCTGCATTCACTGCCCATGACTCTTCTCAGAGTTGTTGCCTGCACTGCTGCAGATTTCTCATTAAACCCTGTAGCCAAGGAATATTCTTCAAATTCAGCTCTGAAAGTTTCCCAATTGCTGCTGCAATCCCCACTGATTTTCATTCACTCTGGGGGAGGTATGCAATTCATGGCAGTCATATTGTCTTTAAGTCTCTAAGCTCTCAGATATCAGAAGAAAAAAAAAAAAAAAAACGTTTAAGGCTGTAACTCACAAAGTTGTGCTGTATCCAAAAGCTGCTGTGCTCCAAGCAAGAGGCTCAGTCCTGGTTCTAGTTACTTCTCACACCATGTTTCATGTATAGAAATAAAGACACTATAAGCTGTTAGTGTGAGGAATCATGTTGAACTACATCCAGGTCAGAGTTAGGAACAGGAAACAGGAAGTATAAGGCAATGCAATATTACCATAAACAAACACAGTCACAGTATTTGCATAATAACTCCATAACAAAACCCACCCAATAAACCTTTAAAAAAACTTAATACTAACCCCCGACGATCCACTTACAGTTTTTGAAGACCGGACATCCATTCTCATCCAGGTGGCAGAAGTCCTCATCAAAGCCGGCAGAAGTCTTCATCCAAGCGGGAAGAAGTCTTCATCCAGACGGCATCTTCTATCTTCATCCATCCGGCGCGGAGCGGGTCCATCTTCACGACATCCGGCATGGAGCATCCTCTTCTTCCGATGGCTGCTGAAGAATGAAGTTTCCCTTTAAATGACGTCATCCAAGATGGCATCCCTTACATTCCAGTTGGCTGATTGAATTCTATCAGCAAATAGGAATTAATTAAGGGGGAAAAATCCTATTGGCTGTTGCAATCAGCCACTAGGATTGAGCTTTCATCCTATTGGCTAATTGGATCAGCCAATATGATTGAACTCGCATTAGATAAACGTATTTTGTTAATTTAATTTATTTAATTGTATTGTAATGTTAGTTTTTAGTGTAAGGTAGGTTAGGTTTTATTTTACAGGTAAATTTGTATTTTTTTAACTAGTTAGTAAATAGTTAACTATTTATTAACTAGTCTACCTAGTTAAAATAAATACAAACTTACCTGTGAAATAAAAATTAAACCTAAGCTAGCTACAATGTAACTATTAGTTATATTGTAGTTAGCTTAGGGTTTATTTTACAGGTAAGTATTTAGTTTTAAATAGGAATTATTTAGTTATTAATAGTAAGTTTTATTTAGAATTATTTTAATTATATTAAAGTTAGGGGGTGTTAGGGTAACGGTTAGGTTTAGTGGTTAATAGGTTTATTATAACGGCGGAGTGAGGGGATGGCAGAATAGGGGTTAATTATATTTAAATAGTGTTTTTGATGCGGGAGGGTGGCGGTTTAGGGGTTATTAATTTTATTATAGTGGCAACGATGTCAGGGAATGGCGGAATAGGGCTAATACATTTTTTAAGTGGCTGCGATGTCCAGAGCAGCAGATTAGGGGTTAATTATTTTATTTTAGTGTTTGCGATGCAGGAATGCCTTGGTTTAGGGGTTAATAGGTAGTTTATGGGTGTTAGTGTACTTTTTAACACTTTAGTTATGAGTGTTATGTTACAGCTTTGTAGCGTAACACTCATAACTACTGAATTTAGATGGCGGCACGGATCTTGTCGGTATAGTCTGTACCACTCACTTTTTGGCCTCCCCGCAAAACTCGTAATACCAGCGCTATGGGAGTCCCATTGAAAAATGACTTTTTTAAAAGTGCGGTACTGACATTGTGTGACGGTCAAAAATGTGTGCGGTACAGCTATTCTGCTATAACAATGCTTTTTCACTCATAACGCAAAACTTGTAATCTGGCTCATTATTATTAAACTAAAATTAAACTAACTACCAATTAAATAAACTAAACTACACATTAAAAAAATCCTAACACTACTCTAAAAATTACAAAGTATATAATTACAAAAAAACCTCCACTAAATTACAAAAAAAACCACACTAAATTACGGAAAATAACAAATGAAAGTATCAAAAATAAAAAGGAATTAAACCTAATCTAATAGCCCTATGAAAAAAAAAAAGCCCACCCAAAATAAAAAAACATAGCCTACAATAAACTACCAATGGTCATAAAAAGGGCCTTTTGTGGGGCATTGCCCCAAAGATATAATCTCTTTTACCTGTAAAAAAAAATGCAAAGACCCCCCAACAGTAAAACCCACCACTCAACCATCCCTCCAAAATAAAAAAAATAAAAAAACTAAGCAACCCATTGCCCTGAAAAGGGCATTTGTATGGGCATTGCCCAAAGAGCATTTAGCTCTTTTACTGCCCAAACCCTAATCTTAAAATAAAACCCACCCAAAAAACCCTTAAAAAAAACACTAACCCCCGATGATCCACTTACAGTTTTTGAAGTCCCGCTTGAGGGATCTTCATCCCGGTGGAGAAGTCCTTATCAAGGCGGCGAGAAGTCTATTTTCAGGTGGCCTCTTCAATCTTCATCCCGGAGGAGAAGTCCTCATCCAAGTGGCGAGAAGTCTTCATCCAGGCGGCCTCTTCAATCTTCATCCAAGTGGCATCTTCTATCTTGATCCTGGTGGCGTGGAGCGGGTCCATCCTGAAGACATCCGGAGTGGAGCATCCTCTTCATATGGTCGCCTTCGTATAATGAATCTACAATGCAAGGTACGCGATTCCAAATGGCGTCCCTTGCATTCCTATTGGCTGAAAGATTTGAATCAGCCAATAGAATGAGAGCTGCTAAAATCCTATTAGCTGTTCAAATCAGCCAATAGGATTTAAGCAGCTCTAATTCTATTGGATGATGAATCAGCCAATAGAATGAGAGCTGTTTAAATCCTATTGGCTGTTCAAATCAGCCAATAGGATTTAAGCAGCTCTAATTCTTAGGTTTATTAGGTTTTTTATTTTTTGTAATGGTAGTTTTTTTATTTTTTGTAATGGTAGTTTTTTAATTTTTTTCATTTTAGGTTTTAGTGTAAGGTAGCTTAGGTTTTATTTCACAGGTAAGTTTGTATTTATTTTAACTAGGTAGTTAGTAAATAGTTAATAGCTATTTACTAACTAGTCTACCTAGATAAAATAAATACAAACTTACCTGTGAAATAAAAATAAAACCTAAGCTAGCTACAATGTAACTATTAGTTATATTGTAGCTGGCTTAGGTTTTATTCCACAGGTAAGTATGTATTTAGTTTTAAATAGGTATTATTTAGTTAATAATTGTAAATTTAATTTAGATCTATTTTAATTATGTTAAAGGGACAGTAAAGTAAAAAAAAATCTTTCATCATTTAACCTCTTAGGGCTCTATTTATCATTCATTTTAGAATTACGACTTTCAATTCTCCTATGAACTCGCCGCATCTCGCCCTTGCAAAGGCGCACATGTGCGCCAATATTTATCATTAAACCAGTAGTATTTTATCGCTGATTTCCATTGTCGAGATGCGGCGGATTATTGATAAATCTCGCCACAATTTTTTAAAATGCGCCTTATTTATCATTAAAACAGCTTTCAATGTCGATTATTTCGAGCCAATAATGTTAATATCATTTATTTTTATTTTATTTTTATCCTTTTTTTTTTAATAACTAATATAATACTTTTCTAAATTTTTTAATCCATTTGATTATTATTATTTTTTTTTTATAAATTTTAAATCCATTTTAATATAATCTGCCTTGCATTACATCAATTTTACTTCCTCAATATTTATTTGAATTGACAAATATTCAAGATTGTGTTTGTAAAATATTGATTTTTTAAATATATATATATATATGAATGTATATTTTTTTAGTTCATAGCTGACATGATCCAAGCCCCCTTGGCATGACCCACATGACTATTTCTAAAGTGTTTCTATGGACAGTAAACTATTGCCATTCTACCTTTATTAATATTAATACAATTTCACATTTCTTTTCTGGTGAAATGTCTTTTTTGTAAATAATCTTATTTTAAACTAAACATACTTCATATGCAAATTTCATGGCTGCCTCTTATCACAGGCTTTTGAAATATCTTTTCAAAATAGTTTGAAATTACACGTTGGCCATATAGATAACACTCTGTTCAGGCACTGGGGTTACTACACAATGCTAATGCAAGAGAATAGATAATAATCAGTGATAGTCATTTCATCAGTGAGCTGGAAGAAGTCCAAGGTAACCACAGATAAAAAAAAAAAAGTGTATTAATATAAATGAGTTGTTAATGCTAAACATTAAACTCACAAATAAAGTGAATATCAATCTTTTACAAAAAATAAAAAAAAAGATTGTAGACTGTCCCTTATTCAATCTCATACATTGTTATATTGATTTCCGTGTTATGTTTATAATAATTTATAAGGACACCAATACACGGTTAAACATAAATATTTATTTTTTATCACAAAAATAAAAATAAATTATGATAAATCAAATTGTATTGTTACATTTTTTCTATTTTAAGGCGCATGCCATGCAAACTTGAATAGTTTTCTTTCAGTCCTTTTTCAGCTTTCTTTAATATCTCCAATAACTGTTTCTTGTTAATCAATATGTTTTGATCTTCAGGTACTGTATAAAATAAAGAATAAGGTTATTCTTATGTATTTTTAAATCCATATATAAACACATGTCTGATATACTCACCCCAGTCATAATTAATGGTATCAGAGGATTCATTTGAACTATTTTCATCATGCACCTGTCTGTCCACCTCTTCTTCTTGCATCACTGTATAAAATGAAATTTTAGATTTTACTCCACTTGTATATATTAAAAATAATTCATTATCCTTTTTTTTTTTATTTATTTCTCTCTCTCTCTATCTATCTATCTATCTATCTATCTATCTATCTATCTCTCTATCTCTCTCTCTCTATTATATATATATATATATATATATATATATATATATATATATATATATATATATATATATATATATATATATATATATATATAGGTATCCCAAACACCAGAACTCGCCCACAAAGGAAAACTACCTGGGTGCAAATTTGTAGAAGATATGCAGCCAAAAGAAAATGCACTCTCAGGACTTTCAAAAACAAGTTACTTTTATTTCTGTAACGTTTTCAGAGGTCTTGCCTCCTTCATCAGCATGCTGATGAAGGAGGCAAGAGCTCCGAAAACGTTACAGAAATAAAAGTAACTTGTTTTTGAAAGTCCTGAGAGTGCATTTTCTTTTGGCTGCATATATATATATATATATATATATATATATATATATATATATATATATATATATATATTCGTTAGTACAATATTCTGTTATCACTAGAATTTTTCTAATATATTATTACTTACTATCTTCGAAATCGTCTTCCTGCACAAGCACTTGTTCTATTTCAGAATCTTGTACCACTTCTTCTCTCTCCTCATTATTTGCCTCTCCATCTTGACGGTAATTCTCAACCTGAATTTCTGCATCATCTATGTATAACAAAACAATGGTTTACATTTCAAATAAAATTATTTTTTTATTATAAATGCAATAAAAAGTAATAAAATTAATTTAACCTTCCAAATTCTGATTCTGAAGTTCTTCTTCCTCATTTGACTCATTTTCAATAATAGGCCTTGCCCTACATTGTTGCCTTCTTATTACTTAAACACAAAAAATGTTCATTTTATTGCCAACATTGTATGGATCTATAAATATATAAATTATTACAATTTATAAATACCTGGAATATCATTTCCCTCCCTGTCCATAAACACCCTTGGCAAGGGGTCAGATTCTCCACCAGAACTTGAGGAATTGTCATCAATTGGACAGAGATATCTCGGTGCTCTACGGTTTTTAACTATTTAAAAATGTAAACAAATTAGTTGCACTTTTATGTAAAATCATATGTAATCTACAATTTAATAGAAAAGAAAAATTATTAATTTGTACATATCTTTTTGAAAAAGACCATATTTCAAATGTTAGAAATAGATTAGATAATCTTTCTAAAATTTTATTTTATTTTATCTAATCGCCTTAATACTAGTATGTGCACAACATACTTTCACACATTCTTTTATTTTACAAACATCAAAACAAAGTTGGCTTATAATTCAGTATAAATAGATAAAAGAAAGAATCAGACATATTATAAAAACCGTGTCATTCTTCAAGGGAGACAGTGTCTACTGTTGAATCCAAAGATTTACATCACTATCTCTTTTTAAACTTGTAAAGTAGAGAACACAAACAATGTAAGTTAATTAACTTTAGAAACAACACTCAAGATAACTGTGAAAGTAAAATTCTATTAAAATGTGTTAGCCAATCACAATAGACAAATGTGCAGCCATAAATCACCAGACTCTGAGCATATCTAGAATTTCTTTTCTCTAAGTGATTTCTAGAGATACAATAAAATTATATAACACAATTAAATTTGATAGTTTTATAAAATAAATGTGTTTTCCAGTGCACATGTTATGAAATTGAAAAAAAAAAAATGTTATATATACATTTCTGACGAACATACATTCTAAAAATTAAATATTGATTATGTCAAAGTCTTACATTTGCGCAGGTAACACCGGATAAGTGTCCTCAATTTAGATTGTCTCCTGTACAAATCATTGTAGCGTTTTAGGCATTGCTTTCTCGTCCTCCTCTGTCCAGATATACGCCTCACTCTTCTTACCATTTCACAGAGAATATTATTTCTCCTATCCTGGTCCAAGGTGTAAATTCCCCTTCTTTTTTTTGGAAAATATTTTTCCATTGTATAGGAAATTATCAATAGTTCACCTATAGAGAATTTCCTAGATCTTGCCATCTTGCTGTGCTGATTTCTATTTCTAGGGTGTAGCCAAGTAACGGAACTAATTTCTATTTAAAAATGCGCAATTACAAGTAATAAAATAATCCAATATTTTAAATCAATATTGATATAGATTGGTATTTCTATAAGTTTCAATCTATGTTTCAATATGTATTATAAACATTTATTAACTTTTAGTTACATCCGAAGCTTTATAATCTTTATTGTATCAATTGTCTCTAATAGTTTCTAAGCAAACCTTAACTTTTTACTGTATTGCAACAAATGTATTTTTTTATGCTAGTATCCATCAAATATAACAATTGTTACTTTAACAGACTAAACTAACATGTAATAAGAATTTATATAAATATTATTCAAATTACAATATTTACACATAACCAAACACATGACCGTTATTCATTTTATTTTTATTTATAAATACTAATGCGACATAGGGATCTTTCCAGAAAAATAAAGTTCACGCCCTTTTCTCGCAACCTTTATGCACAAATTCTTTAAATTAGCTTGTAACTTTAATTTAAGTTTAGTTACATTGTGGATACCATTTTGCGCACTTTAACTACTCAATTTTAAGATGGCATCATTGCAAGCAGGAAAGACAAAAAGTGGGAGAAGTGTGATGTTCACCCATCGTCAAAATTGTATTTTGGTGGAACAAGTGGTGGAACATTATGAGGAGATAATCGGCTACCAGGCAAGAACTGTTAACCCACAGAGAAAGCGGGCAATATGGACCCAAATCAGCGCATCTGTGTCTTCAGAAGGTAGCTTTCCGAAGGATGTAAGGGCATGTCGTAAGAGGGTTAACGACATTAGAAAGAACATAAAAAAAAAGGTATGCCAAGCAAAACAATCGGCTAAAGCAACAGGTGGAGGACCAGGATACAGGGCGGAATTGACTGATTTCGAACAAATTCTCTATGCCAGGATGGGGGATGCAGTTGTGGTCGGCCTGGATGTTCCTGGAGACACAATGGACTTTAGAGGTAAAATTTTTTTTTTTTTTTTTTGGGTGGTGTTCTTACATTTGTAGGTATATTGTGAATTGAAATTTTTTTATTTATATTTAAGAACAACATGAGGATGTCTGTGGGGAAGAGGAGGTAAATGCACAGGAGGACCAACCTTTTGTCCATGAAACTACGTCTCAGGAACCTCAAGCTTCAACTTCCCAAACAAATAGAGATCGAGAAGAAAGCGCATGTAAGCAATATAAAAAATAAATTATATGTGTATATCATATCGTTAGTTTGTCAGAGGCTTTTCAAAAAAGTGCTGTTGAGATAGAAAGATGGATAACACAGGAGGGAAGAGAGATAGAAAGGAGGGGATAGAGATAGAAGGTGAGAGAGATAGAGATGTCAAAAGAGAGGTGTGGGTGATGGAGAGAAAAAGAAAATGGTAAATAGAGAGAAAAAAGAGACTTTGCAGTATTTGGAGATCGAGATCGCAAAACATAGGGTTAGAGGGGTGGGTGATGTATAGAGCTATGGGTGTGACTACTGTAATACCATAAATTGCCCTTTTGAATGGGCATAATTAAAAAGCAATATTAAGCACAAATAAATAACCAAACAAAATATATATTCTTAACATAATTATATAAATATAATGAACCTTGTAACGGAATTTAATTTGTAATCAAGCAGACAATGTTTGTATGGGTATTGAAATTCTTCGATGTTTAAAATATTTTTGACTGAACGCATGTGTACATTGAAATCTCAAAAATTGAAAATATAGTTTGTTAACCCTTTTATTTCTCAACAGGTGTTAGAGCATTGCTTCAAACAATGCAAGATAGTTCAATTGCATTATATGATGGTATGTATGTAAATGGTAAATTTTAAAGGTTAGATATGGTTGTTTTTATTTTATTTAATTTGTTTTTTAATTTTATTTTTGTTTTTGAAGAAGAACAGGTCGAATTGACACTGCAACCACTAGTCGAGGACACCATCAATCAAGACGATGATGATGATGATGAGACACAAATACATGGTCACACACAGGAGGGACCAACACCACCTGATTTAAATACACCTGCTGCAAGTCCAATGGTCAACGAATCTGACATTGATGAAACAGCAGAAGAAGTCAGACAACCTCCAATCACAGAGCGAACAAATGACATACAGGCACTGACAGATATGGCATCCTCATTTAGACAGGAACAAAGTGCTTTTTTTAAGGAACTCATTGAATTACAGAAACAAAGGAACAATATTCTAAAACGTGATTCAGAAATAAAAAGTGAATATTATAAAAAAAAAATAGAAATTATGAATAGGAGATCTCAGAATTGATACACAGAATCCAAAAAATTAAGTGTATATATTTTCTGGTTTTTAAAATTTTGTTGTGATTTAGATTTATTTTTGCTTTGTTTGTTTTAAAGTTTGTATTATTCATATTTATATATAGTTTGTTTTGGTTATATTTTCATTAAAGATATTTATCCCTTAATAAAAGAAACATTTTTGATAAATAAGCAAAAGTTTTATTTTTTCAAATGGGTGGAGTTAACTTCAATATCAAAGAATTGTGTACATTTCTTATAAAATAATTAAAACTCGGGGTGATGACATGTATTCTGAAAAAAAAAAAAAGAAATATTAGTAATTCAAATACATAAAATTTAATAGAATAATACACAGTTCTAAATAGTTTGCAATATTACTTACATGAAAAATATCTTTCAATAATTTCCAATCTATTTTGTACACCTGCCCTTGTAGTGTGTCTGCCTATAATTTCTTGAGGGATATAAGTGTCATCTGTGGGATCATTGGGACACTCCTCCTCTAAATTGCCTTGGGAAATTGCAATGTTGTGCAACATGCATGCAACAAGAATTATATCATTACATTTTTCAGGCGAATATTGAAGTGCTCCTCCAGACCTATCCAAAACTCTGAAACGCATTTTTAAAACCCCAAAAGTTCTTTCGATAGCACTTCTTGTGCTACGGTGGGATTCATTAAATTTAATTTCTCCTCTGGTATGTGGCATTGGGACAGGTGTCAACAGCCAAGTTCGGCACGGATAACCACTATCACCTATTTTTTCAAAAGAAAAATTGATTAGAGATTATAAATAATTTAAACATTACAATTAATCATAATTCTTATATATATTAATGACATGTATAAAGTGCAAATCAGAAAAAAACTTACAAAAAATACAGAGAACTGATTGCATTATAATTAGATTATATGGAAATAAGTTCATATTTACCTAATAGCCAACCGTGTGGCATGTTGCCCTGTTCAAAAGCAGAAAATAGTGCAGATTGTTTTAGGATGTGGAAATCATGACATGATCCAGGAAACCCAGATCGAACAGCCCAAATTCTAAGGTTTGCATCACACACAGCCTGTATGTTTAGGGAATGAAAGCTTTTCCTGTTCCTATATTGCTCCTCCCTTAGGGATGGTGGTCTAAGAGCAATATGGGTGCAATCTATAGCACCAAGAACATTGGGCATACCGGCTACTTGGTAAAAGTTGGACTTCACTGTATGCCATTCATGCACATTCCTAGGAACATAAATAAATGTAGAAAGATGTTTTAGAATTGCTTTTAAAACAATTGTTAAATGGCGGCAAAATGAAGGCTGACTCATGCCCACAACATCACTGGATACAGCCTGAAAAGATCCGGTTGCCAAAAAATGTAAAACTGCGAGTAATTTCAGAAGTCCAGGTATTGCCCTTGTTCTTCTGGTTCGGGGATCAATGTCATTTTTAATCAGAGAATATAGATTCAAAATGCTTTCTCGGTTTATCCTGAATTTGCGCTTAATTTCACGATCGGATAATGCCTCAAGTCCACAACGGGGCAAAAACAATCGAGGAACTCTTTGCCGTCTCCGGAACATATTTCCATCATTTTCTTGATTTTCATGGGACTGAGCAAGAGAAATAGCGGCCAAAATAAAAAAAACTCCATCTTCTATGAATAAAATTTGGGAGTAAATTGTAAGTTCTCCTACTTGGTTATGGAGTATTTTCACGGTCGGATTTATAGGAGAATTATAGGTTCTCCTTTGGCGCAAAATAATGATAAATATGATTTTCGGCGATTTGTTGGGAGTATTTCTAAAAATACGACTGAAATCCATTGTTTTTTGGCTGTATTTGGCGCACCTGTGCGCCTTGGCGAGAGCGAAAAACTGGTCGTAATTTTAGGTCGTATTACAGCTTATTTTGGGCGTAAAATGTGTTGATAAATAGGAGAATAAATCCGACAGAGTAATTATAGGCGCAAAAGTAGGAGAATTATGATGATAAATAGAGCCCTACATATGACGGATTTTTTCTGTCATAAAACCATTGAGCAAACTGAAAGCTGTGTCCTTAAAGGGTTAAATAGGGCATGTCATTTTAAACAACTTTCCAATTTACTTTTATTACCAATTTTGCTTTGTTCTCTTGGTATTCTTAGTTGAAAGCTAAATCTAGGAGGTTCATGTGCTAATTTCTTAGACCTTGAAGACTGCCTCTAATCGGAAAGCATTTTTACAGTTTTTCACCACTAGAGGGCGTTAGTTCATGTGTTTCATATAGATAACATTGAGCTCCGGCACGTGAAGCTCCTAAGAGCAAGCACTGATTGGCTAAAAATGCATGTCTGTCAAAAGAACTGAAATAAGGGGGCAGTTTGCAGAGGCATCGATACAAGGTAATCACAGAGGTAAAAAGTATATTATTATAACTGTGTTGGTTATGCAAAATTGGGGAATGGGTAATAAAGGGATTATCTACCTTTTTAAACAACAACAATTCTGGTGTTTACTGTCCTTTTAAAGTTAGGGAGTGTTAGGGTTAGGGTTAGATTTAGGGGTAGGGTTAGGGTTAGTTTTAGGGGTAGGTGTAGGGGTTAATAGTTTAATTTAGGTTGTTTAAATGTGGGGGGCTGGCGGTTTAGGAGTTAATAGGTTTATTTAGTTAATAATTGTAAGTTTAATTTAGATCTATTTTAATTCTGTTAAAGTTAGGTGGTGTTAGGGTTACGTTAGGGTTAGGTTTAGGGGTTAATAATTTAATTTAGGTTGTTGTGATGTGGGGGGCTGGCAGTTTAGGGGTTAATATGTTTATTTAGTGGTAGTGATGTGGGAGGCCATAGGTTTGGGGGTTAATAGCTTTATTTCGTTGCAGCAATGTTGGGGAGCGGTGGAATAGGGGTTAATAGATTTATTATAGTGTGGGCGATGTTGGGGTGCAGCAGAATAGGGGTTAATAACTTTAGTGTAGTGGTGGCGATATCGGGAGCGGCAGATTAGGGGTTAATACCTTTATTTAGGTGGCGCGATATCAGGAGAGGCAGATTAGGAGTTAATAACTGTAGGCAGGCGTCAGCGATGTTGGGGTCAGCAGATTAGGGGTGTTTAGACGTAGGGTTTATGTTAGGGTTTTAGGTTTAAACAGTATTTTTATTTTCCCCATAGACATCAATGGGGCTGCGTTACGGAGATTTTCTTTCTGCGATCGCAGGTGTTATACTTTTTCTGACCCGCTCTCCCCATTGATGTCTATGGGGAAAGCGTGCACGAGCACGTCAAATCAGCACTTGTTTTTGGTGCGGTATGGAGCTTAAAAACCCCATATCACCCACACAAGCCTGTTTTTTTTAAAACTTGTAATGGCAGCGCTATAGGGGATTAAATAATGCCACTTTTCTTGCATTCGTTAATATCCCTATAGCGCTCAAAACTCGTAATCTAGCTAAAAATGTTTTAGTCTTGGACTACTTTTCATTACAAATACAATATAGCATACAGTGGGTATTGAAAAGAATCACCCCCTTAAAAATAATCATATTTTGTTGCTATGCAGCCTGAAATAAAGACAGACACATTTTTTCTTTATCCAGTTGCAACTTATAACATCCAAGTGAAAGATATAACACCAACATGTCAGAAAAAAATAAAGACAATCCAAAAACAGAATCACTGAGTTGAAAAAAGGATCACCCCCTTGTGTCAGTATTTTGTTGAACCACCTTTTGCTTTAATTACAGCCTTTAGTCTGTTGGGATATGTCTCTACTAACTTTGCATATCTAGACTGTGCAATATTTGCCCACTCTCCTTTGCAGAACTGCTCCAGTTCCATTACATGGTGACCGTTTGTGGACTGCAGTCTTCAAGTCATGCCACAGATATTCAATGGAGTTTAAGTCTGGGCTCTGACTAAGCCATGCAAGGACATTCTCCATTTTCTCCTTCAACCACTGTGTGGTCATTTTTGCTGTGTGCTTTGGATCATTGTCATGTTGGAAGGTACATCTTCTTCCCATTGACAACTTCCTGGCAGAGGGCAGCAGATTTTCCTCAAGAATTTGAAGGTATTTTGGCCCACCCATTATTCTTTCTATCCAGACAAGTGCTCCAGTGCCTGCTGCAGAGAAACACCCCCATAACAGGATATTAAGACCTCCATGCTTTATTGTAGGTATGGTGTTATTTGGATGGTAAGCTGTATTGGATTTCCTCCAGGGATATCTTTTGGTGTTGAGGCCAAATAATTAAATTTAAGGGGCCGATTTATCAATCTCTGTCCGACATGATACGCTGTAGTGTACAATGTCCGGCAGATATCGCTGAATGCTGACAGCATACGCTTTTTAACATTGCACAAGCAGTTCTGGTAAACTGTGCAATGCCACCCCCTGCAGATTTGCGGCCAATTGGCCGCTAGTAGTGGGTGTCAATCAACCCGATCGTATAGGATCAGGCGGATTGATGCACGCAGCCTCAGAGGCAGCAGATCAGTTAAGAAGCAGCAGTCTTATCAAGGGCATCATGGGCCCTTGATAAATCCGGCCCTTGATAGATCTGCCCCTTAGTCTCATTTGACCATAACACCTTTTTCCATGTGGCCTCAGAATCTCCTAGGTGTTTGACAAAGCGCATGTGGCTTTTCTTGAGGCATGGGGGTTTTCTTGCAACCCTCCAATACAAGCCACATTTGTGGAGAATTTGTGATATTGTTGTCACATGCACACAATGACTACTCTTTGTCATAAATTCCTGCAGCTGCTTCAGAGTTGCGGTGGCCCTCTTGGTAGCTTCTCTGACCAGTTTCCTCCTGGCTCTTTCATTCAGTTTGAAGCCATGTCCTGATATAGAGAGGGTCTGTATTGTACGAAATACTTTCCAATTCTTAATAATAGACTTCACTGTGCATCTAGGCATTGATAAAGCCTTTGATATTTTTTTTGTATCCATCTCCTGACTTGTGCATGACCACAACATTATTCCAGAGATCTTTTGACAGTGCCTTTTAACCCATAGTTGATTGTTTGCTTCAGTTGCACTACCAGGGATTGAGATGCTCCAGGAAAGCTCTTTTAATGCTGAGAAAATCAATATGCCTACAGCTGATCACAGTTGAAGGTCAAATGGCTTTGTGTGTGCCATTGAGAAGGTGATTAGCTACACCTGATTGAGTTTACAAGTAATTTTAGGAGGGGGTGATCCTTTTTCCAACTTAGTGATTATGTTTTTGAATTGTTTTTATTTTTGCCTGACATGTTGGTATTATATCTTTCACTTAAATGTTATAAGTTGCACTGATTAATTACAACTGGATAAACAAAAAACTGTGTCTGTCTTTAGTTCATGCTGCATAGCAACAAAATGTGATTATTTTCAAGGGGGGTGATTCATTTCAATACCCACCGGATTTTGTCAGCAAGTTACTTCATGATTTAAAAGGATTATGAAAGACTTTAGTATTGTAATGCAAACTATTTAATTCAGAGAAGCATATTAAAAAGTGCAATATACGGGGGCGGAGTTAGCCCTGTATCTGAGCGGTCACACTCTCCATGAGCTCTGGCTATATCTTATAGATTTATACTTCATTGACCGCTCAGAACAGGTAACTGCACACTGACAGAGAACAGCACAAGAGGTAAAACACCTAAGTCACCTAAAAAGGCATAAGAGTCAGCTACAGTGCCATATTCTGTGACATTTCATCGCTGAGGACAGCACAGTACTTATATTTCAGGCGCCATTTTGAGGAGCAGGCCATCCTACGGCAACAACTTTGAACGCAACCAGCAACATTAGGGACTTTGTAACCTTTACATGATGGTGAGACACCCTTTGCCCACAGAAATTACAGATCGGCTAGCAGTCTTTATGCGGCAGATGGACAGATGCTTCGAAAATCTACTACTCTCCTTACACCCGGAGAACTCCAGCGCCACTATTACGGTGGAGACACTGAAAGCTGAGCCGCACAACCAGCACAGCATATCAGGTCCTCGAGACCCCATTCAGCCAGATAAAGCTACCACTTCTACTAAGCCAAGCCCTTACCAGGGATCTCTATTAGACGCAGCACCACCGCTTACACCGCCGCAACTTGCCATCATGCAGCAGCCAACACTTGGGCCTTCGGAAGGGAGGTCTCACTGTACTACCCTGCTCCCGCTAGGTCCCGAGCACAGACTGCTCAACATCCCCTGGTATGTACCGGATCTTACTACAGACACTCGACCTCTCGCTTACTCCAATTCCTTTTCTCAAGTACAGGGGAAGATAGAAGGCAGAGAGAATGACCCGTACATGAACAGATCGCAGGGTCTCGAAGATTGTATCCAACAGCCCCAGAAACCTCACTCAAGCTGCGACAGAAATTCTTTAAGTCAGAAACTTTTAATAGCTGCTATGTTTCTGCCCCCCAGATTGGGGATCGGATAAACGGGACAGCTCCTTCCTCATGTACTTCTCCTTGGCCTGATTAGTATATGCTGTGAAGAGGAGACATACATATTTAGTAGGTCAATTAGACTGTACCCCACACCGGTTTGATCTGTTAACAGTTAAGACACACAGAGCTGAATCATTTCTCCAGCTTGTTTAATGAGAGTATTATGGTTGTACCTGAGTTTATGCATAGTTTTATCTCCACTAAGTGTTATCCCAATGTTATGGGGAAATTCCCCTCAGCACTCATATTCATTATCTTGTATGCCACCTAGTAAGGGACCACTCCACAAAGGGTTATATTTTTATTTCTCTCACATGAGAAAATTAAGGTAGGGGGGGGGGCGGAGCCAACCACCGCTGGAGCAAGACGTGCTCTAATGCAGCTCCTGACTTTTGAGGCACTTTTATGGAATAATGTACAAGTATAAACCCTGAAACCTTTATTTATTCTATGCTGAATACCCTAGATACATGCCTATTGCTATTTATCATATAGGAACATATCATTTTTGCGGACATGCCGTTACCATACACCTCTAAGTGAAGTGGAGCCACGCGGTATCAATGCCATCTTGATTCGTTGTGCTGCTCTCACATTTACAAGTCAGCCTGACCGGCCTGAGACCATCAGTTCTACGACTGACAATGGGGGATTCCTACTCTGAAATAAGAGCCTGCTTGGTGGAATTGGGACACCGCATGATGAGTCATTTCAATAGCCTGACTAACGTCATTAGGTGCGGCTCTGATTATAACATGGCGTTCGCTGAGACACTGGTGAAGCAAGAGGAGCTTCAATCCCATGTACATCTACCTATGACTGTAGCATATCCGCAACAAGGTGCAGCACCGGCACTGTCATGTCAGACACCAGTAGCCATTTCACAATTCATCTCGCATGCAATGGGGGAAGCTGTTTGTTCAGTGGAAGAGGAAAGATGGCGACTGTCTGATATTAGATCATTTGTATTTGATCACAGCATTTCTGAAGTCATCTCAACCCGGAGGGAATCTGGACTGGGCTCCGATAAATTTTTGACCTCTTACACTCTCAGATCCTACATTAGCCAAGAGGAGATGCTACACATACACAGGCTATCATTCCGGATTCCATGGAACGCATTTCGGCTGGCAAAGTTTTGTCTCTTACAGGCTGGACATTTGGCCTGTTTGAGCAAGCAAGTATCCGCTGCTCTTTTATTTGCAAGGACATGCCACAAATAGATTTTATACCTTCTCTTGCAGTTCCTAACACAGGAGTGGGTTGAATTATTTATACTTTTGGACTCACTCCCTAGCGTGATAAAGTTTTGTGCTGAGGAGGTCACCATGATTGCCAGCCCACTCCTGCAAAAGAACTCCACCGTTTATACAGGCCTCCATTATGCTACAAATAGTAGAGGCCATGCAGGCTAATTTAAAAGTTCATAGTTGTTTATAGGCTGAGTTAATCTCATACCCTGTTTGATTTTGCAGAGTTGTATTGTTTGTAATATGTATATCAATACTCCTTTTTTTCTTTTTTCTTTTTATTAACCCTCCTGTAATCCTAATAGTGTTCACTTAACATTTGATCTGATGGGTTTTTCATATAGGAGGAACTACACCTGGACTCTCCTTAACTTAATAGGTTTACAACTGTTAGAAAGCAATGCAGCCTGCATATATGTAGAGGTCCTGTATAGAGATACATGGTGTATTGTAAGCAACCCTCATGACTCACTTGTTTAAGCATAAATATGCTTTATATACCTTTAATGGCTTAATATATGCTCTCTGATAGCTCTTACATTATATATAGTATAACCACGCTGCCCTAAGACACACTTTCGTTGTGATTAGGTGAGAAATATCTAATCCCTGCAATGTAATACAACTACCCCTATTTTTCTTTAATACTACTTATTTAAGCAGTCCAACCCTTATGTTTGCTATGTCAGTAAGTATACTTAACTGCTCTCAAGTGTCTGATTGATACTAATAGCTTGGTCCTATTGTGTACATCTCCCACAGGAATATGTTTCTGCTTCCTTGCTATTAAGTACACGTTATGTATTTGTTATCTTTGGTCCCATGACTGTTTATGGGGTTATTATATAACCTAATATTAGTTAGGTCTTATTTAGTTTATGTTGTTTTCATAACTGACATTTCACCTTCTTAAGTATATGGAGCAGAAGAGCACTACTACATATATATCTAATTATTTTTCCCTTACTCTTATGTTTCTCTGGGTTGGACACCACTAGACATAGGGGCAGGTTTAATTTATTGTTAATAATAACTGTTAATACCATACTATATAATTCTAACTTAACTTTGACGGCTAGAGCCGTTTTTCTCTTTTCATATTGTTAATGCTTTAGTAAAGACAATACCTCCCATGCCTCCCATATAATAGATTCTTCCGACCTTAAAACATTTTTCTTACTATTATATTCAGCCAGGCTTAGGCTGTTTATTCATGAAGCCACTTAGTTTTTAGCATAAAAGTCTCTCATAATCTATATTCTCTCTCAGAATTATCCCTGGTTTGTTTTACATGTGTTATTAACTACCTTCCATGTTCATGCTGAAGCTTTTTATATGTATGTTCAAAGGCTGCCATATCACTTCTATAGTACTAGTAAAGCTCACAGCTTGTTAGGTGCCCATATCCCTATTAGTAAGCAGGGTATATTGGTTGATGATGATAAGGTCCGTTTATAGATTCTGCTGGGCCGTGTCTACTGGGAAAACACGGTCCAGCATATAAGTTTTTATCCCTTACTCATAAAGGCGTGTGATCTTTGACTGCAAGGCGCTAGACATATGTTGTGCTACAAGTTATAAGATAAAATAACTAAATTGGTTCAAAGTATCTGGGCTCTAATTGACAGTATGTACGGTGTCATATTATCCGTGGTAGTGTCAGTGAGAATACATGTAATTTAGACTCTCCCTAGTTTACTCCGGTTCTTTATAATGTGTTTAATAATTATTGTTGTCTATATGGGTGTACGTGATCTCTCTATTACTTAAGTGTTGTGTTATTTTTATATGTATTATTGACTATAATTTTCTGTGACTATACAACTGTAATTCCTAGTTTATCTAAGCTCTTATTCACATCTCTAGCACATAATAGTTTTCTTGATTGAGCCTCTCTCCTCCCTTTCCCGCCGGTACTTATGCCTGCGGGTCATATCCCTTCTCCCTCTCCAACATCGCCTAGAGGTGGCACTCCCCCAGGAGAGGGGCTCACCCAGAAGTCTCCCAAACCCCCTAGTCTCCAATTAATCTGACGACCCCCCTCAATTTGACAATATATTATATGACTTTAGGCCCCCCTCTATAGGAATATAAAGGTTTAGATGAGTGTGATTGTATTTATATTAAGTAATAACACCCTGGTCTCTCCTAAATTTGTCCCTAGCGTAAACACACTAACTGGCTCCGCCCTCCACCACCACCCCCCTTCCCCCCTATTACATTTTGAGCGGCTCTTGCCCGCTGCATCCCTCTTCCCCATATAACTATTGAGTCGCCCCCTCCCTAGTTTTACCCTCATCTGATTAGCTACCTTACTTGTATTTGTATATAACTAGGAGAGGATCATTTTTGCTTATACTACATCTGTTATACTCTAAAACAAAACTGAAGTCTCTTTATGTGATGACCCATATCGTACGGAAATGTTTGTGATACTAGAATACATTGTCTCCTAATTTTGCTCTGTACACATTGTTTTGTGAATGTCTTGTGACATACCTTATACTCTGTACTGGTTTTTAACTTCAATAAAAAGATATTTAAAAAAAAAAAAAAAAAAAATTAAGGTATTACTTGTTTAGACTCATATAAGAAGTACTCCTCTCTCTTTGCCGAGCTACTTAAGTTCTAACCCCCTAGACAAGCCTAATAGCTTCTCTATAATGGTCACGTACACCACAACTCCTCTACTTATTAACCATAAGAGGTGCCTTTCATAACTCTCTCTCTTAATAATACGCCTCCAAACTACTACTCCTCTGACACTTCCTCAGCACTAGAACATACATGCCTCTAACAAGAGCCCATTTCCCCCTCCAATTCTTCTTTTTCCTTTTCACACCTTTTCCCTTCCCTCCCTTTCATCTCTTTAAAGCAGCCTTGTCCTGCTGACCTTCCTTATCTTGCTATCCTAACCACTAGGCCCAAAAGCGGCCTCTTCAAAAGCCAATATCCTCTACCTGTGTTCATAAGCTTTTTGGGGTTCAAAAGTAACTCCTCCTATTCATAGAGGATCACATTACAGAGAATAATATAAAAACAGAGGTTTAAAGTAGATGCCTACACAGTTCTAATGTATTGTCTTTGTATTATTCAACTACCTTCTGTATGTTACTTATTCAGTTATTTTTATTGCATGGCATTTTATTAATACTGTATCATTTTCGCAACCTCAATAAAAAATTAAATAAAATTAAAAAAGTGCAATATACTTTAATTAATTTGCTCCTTTAATTTAACTGGGAAAATTGTGTGTTTTGAAATTCAGAGATTGTAAAGTGCACACTGTAGATTTTATAAGCCTAAATCAGAATGTGAATACATTTATGGACCTAATTTGCCTAAGCAAAAGTTATAACATACAGCAAAATAATGCAAGTTTTGCAAACAACATAAGAGTAACAAGCCTTGTCTAGTATAGTAATAAAAAAGTCTGGATTTGCTCCTCCAAATAAGGCAAGTGATGGAAGGAGTTTAGAGCAGGTCATTTTAAAACTAGCATCCCTTTAATACTCTGGGGCTGAATTATTAAGCACCGTATGGTGCCTAATACATCTGCTTCCGCGCGAGCCTTCAGGCTCACCGGAAACAGCAGTTAAGAAGCTGTGCTGCTCCTTAACTGGTCTGCCACCTCGGAGGGGCTGACAGCAATCAACACGATCAGATACGATCAGGTTGATTGACACCTCCTGCTAGCGGTGGATTGGCCGTGAATCTGCAGGGGGCTGCATAGCACAAGCAGTTCACCAGAACTGCTCGTGCAATGCTAAATGCCAACAGCATAGGCTGTATAAATTGGCCCCTATGAGTTTAACCCATGCTAAAGGGTTAAAACATTGTGAAAATATTGCTCGAGTCCAGAAGGGCACTGCTGGTAAAAATCAGAAACTGTCTCTGATCCAGTCGGCAGCAATAGTCAGACAGTGGACTCCTTTGACGGGGTTAAATACTATGGGGTAAATTTAACAAGTGCCGGGCGGACATGATTTGCTGTAGCATACATTGTCAGCATTTAACATTGCGCAAACATTTCTAGTGAAAATGCTTGTGCAATGTTGCCCCATGCTCACTGGCGGCCATGCAGGCCGGGGGAGTCAATCATCCCAGTCGTATTGGATCAGGGGATTGCAGTCTGCCACCTAAAAGGTGTTAGACAAGTTAAGGAGCAGGTGTCTTATGACCGCTGCTTCTTAACTTATGTTTCCGGTGAGCTGGAAACAATGGATGTAGAAAGCAGCATCCGCTGCTTGTTAAATCTACCCCTTCGTATTAAAGGGTCACTAGTCTTAAAATTACATGTTCTAACAAATTAAAAGATGCAATTTGTTTTACTATAATGGCCCTTTACTGGGAAATGAAATGTAAATTTTGATTTGTATTTTTGATTTGTCTCAAATGATTAAAAAATTCAATACAATAATGTATATGCAATTTGTAGGCTACATATTAAATGAGAATTATTTACAGCCTACTTCTCTGAATACAAAATTAACTGTTTTCATTATATTTGTAGGTTGACCCTAAATTAGAAAGACACTGGGTCCATGTCAGCTCAGATGGGTGCAGATTGGCCCTGATATGGAAACATGGAGGTATTTATATGGACACTGACATCATCTCAATTCGACAAATCCCAGATAAAGATTTTCTGGCTGCTCAGTCTTCTCAGTATTCTAGCAATGGTGTCTTTGGCCTTTCAGTTGATCATGACTTCTGTTGGAAAAGCATGGAAAACTTTGTCCAGAACTATAATGGAGCTGCATGGGGACATCAAGGACCAGGGCTGTTCACACGAGTTCTGAAACAATACTGCACCTTGCCTGCCTTTAAGTCTTTAGAGGACATCATGTGTGGAAACATCTCTTTCTTAAACCCCCAACGCTTTTACCCTATTTCATATCCATCATGGAGACTGTATTACTCAGTCTGGGAAAAACTGCCAACATTTAATGACTCATATGCTTTACACTTGTGGAACTATATGAACCATGGAAAAATGTCTGTGATTCCAGGAAGTAATACTTTGGTGGATCATCTTTACCAGCAGTATTGCCCAAACACCTATGAATCTCTTAAGGGAAATAAAACCAAAACTAGTTAGATATTTCCTTTATTTACACTATCCTGCAAATCTAAACACAATATGATTTTTGGTTCGAGACATCTGAAGTGTATTTTGTAATTCATGCCTGACTCAAGATGTATTTGTATTTGTTTGTAAGACCCCATGGGGCCTATCTATGTTTCTGGCGAGCCTTCAGGCTCGCCAGAAACAGCAGTTATGAAGCAGCAGTCACAAAGACCGCTGCTCCATAACCTGTCCGCCTGCTCTGAGCAGGCGGACAAAGATTGCCGCAATTCAACCCGATCGAGTACGATCGGGTTGATTGATACCTCCCTGCTGGAGGCCGATTGGCCGCGAGTCAGCAAGGGGTGGCGTTGCACCAGCAGCTCTTGTGAGCTGCTGGTGCAATGTTAAATGCGGAGAGCGTATTGCTCTCTGCATTTAGCAAGGTCTTGCGGACCTGATCCACACTGTCGGATCAGGTTCGCAAGACCTTTGATAAATAAGGCCCCATATATGTAATATATTTATATAAAATACAATGGGCTAGATTACGAGTGGAGTACAAATGTTTGCACCTGAGCAATAAGGGATTTATTGCAGGATTTGCAAACTTAGGGCTAACAGCTCTTATTACTAGTTGAAAGTAAATGTGATCGCTTGAGTTCAATCACAGTTTACACTAGAAAGATTACCACAACTTCAGAGCTCTGGTTAACGGTTTCATGAAACATAAAACAGTCACAAAACACATTAAAAATACATTACACAGTACAGTTACACTAATAAAAGGGTAGCAAAGTGTCATTTCTTCAGTGTTGTCACATGAAAAGATATAATAAAATATTTACAAAAATGTGAGGGGTGTACTCACTTTTGTGAGATACTGTATATATGTGTGTGTTTACATATGTATTTAAGTATTTAAATGTGTATATATGTATCTACAGACATATATACATATATAAACACATAAATACATATGTACACATATATAGACAAACATATAAGTGCATTGGAGCCCTTTGTCGTTAAGTAGATGAAAACATGTAAAAGCATATTTATGCAATATTCATATTTAATAAAGATTTTAACTATGTATTTACTGTAATTATTTCACATTCAAATGTTCTGCACATTGCAGAATCTGTTCTATATATTTCTAAATAGATATACCTATATATATCTATACCTATACCTATATATAATCAGGTATATATATATATATATATATATATATATATATATACATATATATATATATATATATATATATATATATATATAGGTATAGATATAATTTATACCAAACAAACATTAGATATATGTAGAAATATGTACTTATGAATACATAAAACATATTCTGTTAGGTGAAGGACATTGGAATTTGAAATATTCATATTTTCGTGTTGTGTTAGCGCAAATGAGAATATGCGATAGAGTTTGCGCGAGAGTGGGGGGTTATGTTTTTCTTTGACGTGAAAACACATGTGACATTCTAACTTTGGTATTTTTGCGCAAGTCGAGTTACAGCGAGAGTGAAAACAGTTTACTTTCCACTTATACTTTGAACCCGACAAGGGCAAAATTCTTACTTAATAGAGCAATTAGCAATCAAGCAGGAGCGCTAATTTGTGCTCCACTCATAATCTGGCCCAATATGTAATACATTGATGTAAAAAAAAAGTGATCTAAAAAGTAAATTTAAAGGTAAAGTTATACACTTTTAATCATAAAAAACTCTTCATAAAGTTAAAACATAATAAGCAATCAGCATTATTATACCTTCAGGTTAACTGTGTGTAATATGGCAAAGCTGTTGGGTTACACCTTGAACTCATAATGATGGATTAGTAGACGCTTTGCCTAATCTATTTGGATTGCAATTCTCTTAAGTTTCAACATGTTTTTTTTTTTTTTTTTAAAGTGCTTTATAGATGCCATGTAAATGATGATGATTTGAAAACATCAAAGATCTTGTTGGAACAACAACAACAATTTAATTAAACTTTAACTTATTTTTATTGTAAAACTATTATTTGTATATACAGTATATGTGACAGTATAATGTAGACAAAACTTTATTGAGACTTCTGTTTTTAGTAAATATACTGAAAATAATATGATCTTATACATCAATTCAACACACCCCCTCACATGAAGAATACCATTAACTGTCAAATTATAAGCCTGTAGGTGTAATTGCTCTACACCCAAGTCTTGTGAAATAGAATCTGAAAAACATATTAGCAAACTTGTACAGAGATTCTATGGATAAACTTCTGTGCAGAACCAGGCTTCTCCCATGCAAGGTCTAAGCAATCTAAAAACTAGTAGTGTGTCTTTTGCTCATCTGCCAGATTATACATTTTCTACAATATAAGGGTTGATTACAACCCAATAGAAAAATGTAACAAATGATAATGACCTATTTATAGAAATCCCCATAAACATTAATAGTACATTTTGTAGAAAATTCATTAGATTTTTTTTTCTTCTAATGATTGTTATTGAACCCCATATTGTTTGAGTACCATGAGGTTTATATTGTCTTTTAGAGATAATTAAGAATGTCATTCCATTAGCTTTGAGGTCAAAAGCTCTCAAGACCTAAAATGATTTTGCTATTTATACTACCACTAAATAGGACAAAAAACAAAAACAAAGACCTTGCCACATCAACTTGTTTATTTTCCAGATATGTTTCATGTCTAAATATTCCATTATAGGTACTACACTTTCTTCAACAGTATAACTGTCACTCAAATATTGAATACAGCTTATAACCTGATATTTATGCATATTACAGTATGCTGGTAGAACAAAAAATATTTCTAAAGCATAAATATATATTTCTATTTAAAAATCCAGAAACGTCCATGCTGAAGTTTAACTAAGCTGAACATTGAAGCAATGAGAAAATGTATTGGGAATAAATCCTCTTTCTTATTAAAGAGTAATGTGCTGTGGGTGTATACTTTGTTCCAGTTTTAATTTGCTACCAAGCGGGAGATTTATAAAGCAATCATAGGCTTAGATTAACCAAGCAGCAGATGCTGCAATCTACCCCCGATGTTTCTGGCTCACCAGAAACAAGAGTTAAGAGGCAGCAGTCTAATTTACTCCTATTATCAATTTTTCTTTGTTCTCTTGCTATATTTTTTTTAAAAAGAAGGCATCTAAGCTAAGGAGCCAGACACTTTTTGGTTCAGTACCCTGGGAAGCATGTATCCACCAATCAGCAAGAACAACCCAGATTGTGAACCAAAAATGGTCCGGCTTCTAAACTTACATTATTGCTTTTCAAATAAAGATAGCAAGAGAATGAAGACAAATTGATAATAGGAGTAAATTAGAAAGTTGCTTAAAATTGAACGCTCTATCTGAATCATGAAAGAAAATTTGGGGTCAGTGTCCCTTTAAACACCATAAACTTTTAAAACAAATACTGCAGTATTTTAGTATGTTATGGGGATCTATAGGAATTTTAAATACTGTCAAACTCAATGAAGTTAGGAGCTCTCTATGCGCTCTCTTCTCAGTATTTTCACCTCATCATATCTCCTTTTTGTTTCCTCTCAATTCTATTTTCATTCTTAAATCTATCTCTCTCCTTACATCTCCTCACCATTCTCTCTCTCCCTCCCCTTCCATGAAAGATTATATTTGTGTGAAAGTGTATCTTGTGTCTTTAGTGTATGTGCAATCAAATATGTGCATGTTCTAAATACAAATGCATATATGCTGATACAGGTCCAGATTATAAGTGGAGCGCTAAATATTGATTTAGCAAAATCTATATTTGCGCTCCACTGAGTAATTCCAGCACACCCTAATATGAGCTGATATTACAAGTTGAGCGCAATGCAAATGCAACCTCGGGTTCGTATTGCTGGGAAGCATTGCGCTCACAATAGCGTGCTTCCATAGGCTCCAATAGGAACCTCATTCTCATGCAAATTGTAAATATATATATGTATTTGACTTTGTACATGTAAATTGTATATGTACACATATTAACACATAAATATATATGTATATAAGCATATGCATACATATTTACAGGGAACACAAAGTTCCCATAGACCCAGTGGTGTCACTAGGGGGGGTGCGGCCCGTACCCGGGTGACACCACTAAGAGGGTAACACCACACCACACACCATCAAGTTGTATTTTACTATATTTAGTAATATTATATACTTTTATTTGTAATCGTTCGTTATCTATTCCATTTCTAAACTAACTATTATTAAAATATTGTGCACAGCACCGCCCCCCACTCACACATGGCAGATTGGCAGCTGCTGGCTGGCTCACGCACAGTCTCTACTCTCTTCAGACATGGCCCTTACCACTGGTCTGGCACCACCCACCATCTCAGAGATCTGAGATCCCAGCCATGACATGAGCCATTGATCGCCAGTGCACGCCTCCCACACCTCCCAGACCAGTCTGTCCCTCCCCTCTAGTTGACCAGTTATGTTCCTCACAGGCTTAACTATTGCTGAGACTGCTGGTGTAGCACACCACCACCATGTGAGGAACGTGACCGGAGATGATCGAATAGGCTAGGAGGGAGGAGCAGGAACACTGCGGCTGTGCAACTGTTCTGCGGAAATTCAGAGAGCAGAAACAACAGGCGGCTGGTGACTGACAGTGGTCGTGTGGATCAGAGTGAGAGAGAGAAAGTGACATCATCGACGAAAGAACTAACAGTAAGAACTAACAGTTAAAAAGAAATCAATGTCTCACTGACTGTCACAGTCTCTGTGCACTCACTCACAGACAGTCAAAAGTTGTTTTTCAAGGTAGGACCATAGGAAACTGAATTTTATCTTTTTAAATGGCTTTCAATTCAAAATTACTTTTTTGAGGGCAGTCAGTGTGTGCTTAGCTTTTAAAAAAATATATCAATCCATTCAGCATTAAAAAAATATGTTTTTTTTAACTTGATTAATATATAAATGTGTTTAATATGTTATATAAATTCCAGGCTTGTGTTATTATATGTCTGTATATATGTGTGTGTATGTCTGTATGTGTGTGTATGTCTGTATGTGTGTGTATGTCTGAATGTATGTGTGTGTATGTGTATGTTTGTGTATGTACCCAGTTGTCATGCTCGGGGGGTGACACCATAAGTTACCGCACCGGGTGACACCGACCCTAGTCACGCCACTGCATTGATCGCAATATAAAGGCACTTTCTCTTGTTAGGTGTATCCAGTCCACGGATCATCCATTACTTGTGGGATATTCTCCTTCCCAACAGGAAGTTGCAAGAGGATCACCCACAGCAGAGCTGCTATATAGCTCCTCCTCTAACTGCCATATCCAGTCATTCTCTTGCAAGCTCTCAACATAGCTGGAGGTAGTTAGAGGAAAGTGGTAAAATATAGTTAGTTTTTTCTTCAATCAAAAGTTTATTGTTTTTAAATGGTACCGGAGTGTACTATTTTATCTCAGGCAGCATTTAGAAGAACAATCTGCCTGCGTTTTTCTATGATCTTAGCAGACGTAACTAAGATCCACTGCCGTTCTCACATATGTCTGAGGAGTGAGGTAACTTCAGAGGGAGAATGGCGTGCAGGGTATCCTGCAATAAGGTATGTGCAGTTAAGTTTTTCTAGGGATGGAATTTGCTAGAAAATGCTGCTGATACCGGATTAATGTAAGCTAAAGCCTAAATACAGTGATTTAATAGCGACTAGTATCAGGCTTGCTATCAGAGGTATATACTCTGATTAATGTGCAATATAAAACGTTTGCTGGCATGTTTAATCATTTTTATATATGCTTTGGTGATAAAACTTATTGGGGCCTAGTTTTTTCCACATGGCTGGCTTTATTTTTGCTTAGAAACAGTTTCCTGAGGCTTTCCACTGTTATAGTATAAAAGTTACAGTTGGTGCAGTTAAAATTACAAACTGTGACATTCAGCTTCCCTCAGCAGTCCCCTGCATGCTATAGGACATCTCTGAAGGGCTCAAAAGGCTTCAAAAGTAGGAGCTGTGGCAGTTGTTATGACTGTTTAAAAAACATATTTTTCGTTTTATTAATCTGTTTTTTGTATTAAGGGGTTAATCATCCATTTGCAAGTGGGTGCAATGCTCTGCTAACTTGTTACATACACTGTAAAAATTTCGTTAGTTTAACTGCCTTTTTTCACTGTTATTTCAAATTTTGGCAAAATTTGTTTCTCTTAAAGGCACAGTAACATTGTTTTATATTGCTTGTTAACTTGATTTAAAGTGTTTTCCAAGCTTTCTAGTCTCATTGCTAGTCTGTATAAACATGTCTGACATAGAGGAAACTCCTTGTTCATTATGTTTAAAAGCCATGGTGGAACCCCATAGGAGAATGTGTACTAAGGCCTAGATTTAGAGTTCGGCGGTAGCCGTCAAAACCAGCGTTAGAGGCTCCTAACGCTGGTTTTGGCCGCCCGCTGGTATTTGGAGTCAGTGATTAAAGGGTCTAACGCTCACTTTACAGCCGCGACTTTTCCATACCGCAGATCCCCCTACGCCATTTGCGTAGCCTATCTTTTCAATGGGATCTTCCTAACGCCGGTATTTAGAGTCGTTTCTGCAGTGAGCGTTAGAGCTCTAACGACAAAATTCCAGCCGCCTGAAAATAGCAGGAGTTAAGAGCTTTCTGGCTAACGCCGGTTTATAAAGCTCTTAACTACTGTACCCTAAAGTACACTAACACCCATAAACTACCTATGTACCCCTAAACCGAGGTCCCCCCACATCGCCGCCACTCGATTAAATTTTTTTTAACCCCTAATCTGCCGACCGCCACCTACGTTATACTTATGTACCCCTAATCTGCTGCCCCTAACACCGCCGACCCCTGTATTATATCTATTAACCCCTAACTTGCCCCCCACAACGTCGCCGCAAGCTACTTAAAATAATTAACCACTAATCTTCCGACCGCAAATCGCCGCCACCTACGTTATCCCTATGTACCCCTAATCTGCTACCCCTAACATCGCCGACCCCTATGTTATATTTATTAACCCCTAATCTGCCCCCCACAACGTCGCCGACACCTACCTACACTTATTAACCCCTAATCTGCCGAGCGGACCTGAGCGCTACTATAATAAAGTTATTAACCCCTAATCCGCCTCACTAACCCTATCATAAATAGTATTAACCCCTAATCTGCCCTCCCTAACATCGCCGACACCTACCTTCAATTATTAACCCCTAATCTGCCGACCGGAGCTCACCGCTATTCTAATAAATGTATTAACCCCTAAAGCTAAGTCTAACCCTAACACTAACACCCCCCTAAGTTAAATATAATTTTTATCTAACGAAATAAATTAACTCTTATTAAATAAATAATTCCTATTTAAAGCTAAATACTTACCTGTAAAATACATCCTAATATAGCTAAAATATAAATTATAATTATATTATAGCTATTTTAGGATTAATATTTATTTTACAGGCAACTTTGTAATTATTTTAACCAGGTACAATAGCTATTAAATAGTTAAGAACTATTTAATAGTTACCTAGTTAAAATAATAACAAATTTACCTGTAAAATAAATCCTAACCTAAGATATAATTAAACCTAACACTACCCTATCAATAAAATAATTAAATAAACTACCTACAATTACCTACAATTAACCTAACACTACACTATCAATAAATTAATTAAACACAATTGCTACAAATAAATAAAATTAAATAAACTATCTAAAGTACAAAAAATAAAAAAGAACTAAGTTACAGAAAATAATAAAATATTTACAAACATAAGAAAAATATTACAACAATTTTAAACTAATTACACCTACTCTAAGCCCCCTAATAAAATAACAAAGCCCCCCAAAATAAAAAATTCCCTACCCTATTCTAAAATACAAATATTACAAGCTCTTTTACCTTACCAGCCCTGAACAGGGCCCTTTGCGGGGCATGCCCCAAGAATTTCAGCTCTTTTGCCTGTAAAAAAAAACATACAATACCCCCCCCAACATTACAACCCACCACCCACATACCCCTAATCTAACCCAAACCCCCCTTAAATAAACCTAACACTACCCCCCTGATGATCTTCCTACCTTGTCTTCACCATGCCAGGTTCACCGATCCGTCCTGGCTCCAAGATCTTCATCCAACCCAAGCGGGGGCTAGACATCCACTGAAGAAGTCCAGAAGAGGGTCCAAAGTCTTCCTCCTATCCGGCAAGAAGAGGACATCCGGACCGGCAAACATCTTCTCCAAGCGGCATCTTCTATCTTCTTCCATCCGATGACGACCGGCTCCATCTTGAAGACCTCCAGCGCGGATCCATCCTCTTCTTCCGACGACTAGACGACGAATGACGGTTCCTTTAAGGGACGTCATCCAAGATGGCGTCCCTCGAATTCCGATTGGCTGATAGGATTCTATCAGCCAATCGGAATTAAGGTAGGAATTTTCTGATTGGCTGATGGAATCAGCCAATCAGAATATAGTTCAATCCGATTGGCTGATCCAATCAGCCAATCAGATTGAGCTCACATTCTATTGGCTGTTCCGATCAGCCAATAGAATGCGAGCTCAATCTGATTGGCTGATTGGATCAGCCAATCGGATTGAACTATATTCTGATTGGCTGATTCCATCAGCCAATCAGAAAATTCCTACCTTAATTCCGATTGGCTGATAGAATCCTATCAGCCAATCGGAATTCGAGGGACGCCATCTTGGATGACGTCCCTTAAAGGAACCGTCATTCGTTGTCTAGTCGTCGGAAGAAGAGGATGGATCCGCGCTGGAGGTCTTCAAGATGGAGCCGGTCGTCATCGGATGGAAGAAGATAGAAGATGCCGCTTGGAGAAGATGTTTGCCGGTCCGGATGTCCTCTTCTTGCCGGATAGGAGGAAGACTTTGGACCCTCTTCTGGACTTCTTCAGTGGATGTCTAGCCCCCGCTTGGGTTGGATGAAGATCTTGGAGCCAGGACGGATCGGTGAACCTGGCATGGTGAAGACAAGGTAGGAAGATCATCAGGGGGGTAGTGTTAGGTTTATTTAAGGGGGGTTTGGGTTAGATTAGGGGTATGTGGGTGGTGGGTTGTAATGTTGGGGGGGGGGTATTGTATGTTTTTTTTTACAGGCAAAAGAGCTGAAATTCTTGGGGCATGCCCCGCAAAGGGCCCTGTTCAGGGCTGGTAAGGTAAAAGAGCTTGTAATATTTGTATTTTAGAATAGGGTAGGGAATTTTTTATTTTGGGGGGCTTTGTTATTTTATTAGGGGGCTTAGAGTAGGTGTAATTAGTTTAAAATTGTTGTAATATTTTTCTTATGTTTGTAAATATTTTATTATTTTCTGTAACTTAGTTCTTTTTTATTTTTTGTACTTTAGATAGTTTATTTAATTTTATTTATTTGTAGCAATTGTGTTTAATTAATTTATTGATAGTGTAGTGTTAGGTTAATTGTAGGTAATTGTAGGTAGTTTATTTAATTATTTTATTGATAGGGTAGTGTTAGGTTTAATTATATCTTAGGTTAGGATTTATTTTACAGGTAAATTTGTTATTATTTTAACTAGGTAACTATTAAATAGTTCTTAACTATTTAATAGCTATTGTACCTGGTTAAAATAATTACAAAGTTGCCTGTAAAATAAATATTAATCCTAAAATAGCTATAATATAATTATAATTTATATTGTAGCTATATTAGGATTTATTTTACAGGTAAGTATTTAGCTTTAAATAGGAATCATTTATTTAATAAGAGTTAATTTATTTCGTTAGATAAAAATTATATTTAACTTAGGGGGGTGTTAGTGTTAGGGTTAGACTTAGCTTTAGGGGTTAATACATTTATTAGAATAGCGGTGAGCTCCGGTCGGCAGATTAGGGGTTAATAATTGAAGGTAGGTGTCGGCGATGTTAGGGAGGGCAGATTAGGGGTTAATACTATTTATGATAGGGTTAGTGAGGCGGATTAGGGGTTAATAACTTTATTATAGTAGCGCTCAGGTCCGCTCGGCAGATTAGGGGTTAATAAGTGTAGGCAGGTGTCGGCGACGTTGTGGGGGGCAGATTAGGGGTTAATAAATATAACATAGGGGTCGGCGATGTTAGGGCAGCAGATTAGGGGTACATAGGGATAACGTAGGTGGCGGCGGTTTACGGAGCGGCAGATTAGGGGTTAAAAGTGTAATGCAGGGGTCAGCGATAGCGGGGGCGGCAGATTAGGGGTTAATAAGTGTAAGGTTAGGGGTGTTTAGACTCGGGGTACATGTTAGAGTGTTAGGTGCAGACGTAGGAAGTGTTTCCCCATAGGAAACAATGGGGCTGCGTTAGGAGCTGAACGCTGCTTTTTTGCAGGTGTTAGGTTTTTTTTCAGCTCAAACAGCCCCATTGTTTTCTATGGGGGAATCGTGCACGAGCACGTTTTTGATGCCGGCCGCGTCCGTAAGCAACTCTGGTATCGAGAGTTGCATTTGCGGTAAATATGCTCTACGCTCCTTTTTTGGAGCCTAACGCAGCATTTGTTTGAACTCTCGATACCAGAGTTAATTTTATGGTGCGGCCAGAAAAAAACCTGCGTAGCGTTAACAGCCCTTTTACCGCCGAACTCCAAATCTAGGCCTAAATGTATTGATTTCACTTTAAACAATAAAGATCAGCTGTTATCTTTAAAAGAATTATCACCAGAGGATTCTGATTCTGACGAGGGGGAAGTTATGCCGACTAACTCTCCCCACGTGTCGGACCCTTTGACTCCCGCTCAAGGGACTCACGCTAAAATGGCGCCAAGTACATCAAAGACGCCCATAGCGATTACTTTGCAGGACATGGCGGCAATCATGGATAATACCCTGTCAGCGGTATTAGCCAGACTGCCTGAATTCAGAGGAAAGCGCGATAGCTCTGGGGTTAGACGTAATACAGAGCGCGCAGATGTTTTAAGGCCCATGTCTGATACTGCGTCACAATATGCAGAAGCTGAGGAAGAGCTTCAGTCTGTGGGTGACGTCTCTGACTCAGGGAAACCTGATTCAGATATGTCTACTTTTAAATTTAAGCTTGAGAACCTCCGGGTGTTGCTTGGAGAGGTTTTAGCTGCTCTGAATGACTGTGACACAATTGCAGTGCCAGAGAAATTGTGTAGACTGGATAAATATTATGCGGTGCCGGTGTGTACTGAAGTTTTTTCCAATACCTAAAAGGGTAACAGAAATTATTACTAAGGAATGGGACAGACCCAGTGTGCCGTTTTCCCCCCCTCCTATTTTTAGAAAAATGTTTCCAATAGACTCCACCACACGGGACTTATGGCAGACGGTCCCTAAGGTGGAGGGAGCAGTTTCTACTTTAGCAAAGCATACCACTATCCCTGTCAAGGACAGTTGTGCTTTTTCAGATCCAATGGATAAAAAATTAGAAGGTTACCTTAAGAAAATGTTTATTCAACAACGTTTTATTCTGCAGCCCCTTACATGCATTGCGACTGTCACTGCGGCGTTCTGGTTTCAGTCTCTGGAAGAGGCCTTTCAGACAGCTACTCCATTGACTGAAATACTTGACAAGCTTAGAACACTTAAGCTAGCTAATTCTTTTGTTTCTGATGCCATTGTTCATTTGACTAAACTAACGGCTAAGATTTCTGGATTCGCCATCCAGGCGCGTAGGGCGCTATGGCTTAAATCTTGGTCAGCTGACGTGACTTCAAAGTCTAAATTACTTAACATTCCCTTCAAGGGGCAGACCCTATTCGGGCCTGGTTTGAAGGAAATTATTGCTGACATTACTGGAGGTAAGGGTCATACCCTTCCTCAGGACAGGGCCAAATCAAGGGCCAAACAGTCTAATTTTCGTGCCTTTCGAAACTTCAAGGCAGGTGCAGCATCAACTTCCTCTGCTACAAAACAAGAGGGAACTTTTGCGCAATCCAAGCCGGCCTGGAAATCTAACCAGACCTGGAGCAAAGGCAAGCAGGCCAGAAAGCCTGCTGCTGCCTCTAAGACAGCATGAAGGAATGGCCCCCTATCCGGCAACGGATCTAGTAGGGGGCAGACTTTCTCTCTTCGCCCAGGCGTGGGCAAGAGATGTTCAGGATCCCTGGGCGTTGGAGATCATATCGCAGGGATATCTTCTGGACTTCAAAGCTTCCCCCCCCCACAAGGGAGATTTCACCTTTCGAGATTATCTGTAAACCAGATAAAGAAAGAGGCATTCTTACGCTGTGTGCAAGACCTCCTAATAATGGAAGTGATCCATCCAGTTCCACAGATGGAACAAGGACAGGGATTTTATTCAAATCTGTTTGTGGTTCCCAAAAAAGAGGGAACCTTCAGACCAATTTTGGATCTAAAGATCTTAAACAAATTCCTCAGAGTTCCATCGTTCAAAATGGAAACTATTCGGACAATCCTACCTATGATCCAGGAGGGTCAGTACATGACCACAGTGGATTTGAAGGATGCTTACCTTCACATACCGATTCACAAAGATCATCATCATTTCCTAAGGTTTGCCTTTCTAGACAGGCATTACCAGTTTGTGGCTCTTCCCTTCAGGTTAGCTACAGCCCCAAGAATTTTTACAAAGGTTCTGGGGTCTCTTCTGGTGGTCCTAAGACCACGGGGCATAGCAGTGGCCCCTTATCTAGACTACATCCTGATACAGGCGTCAAACTTCCAAATTGCCAAATCTCATACGGACATAGTGTTGGCATTTCTGAGGTCGCATGGGTGGAAAGTGAACGAGGGAAAGAGTTCTCTATCACCCCTCACAAGGGTTTCCTTCCTAGGAACTCTGATAGATTCTGTAGAAATGAAAATTTACCTGACGGAGTCCAGGTTATCAAAGCTTCTAAATTCCTGCCGTGTTCTTCACTACATTCCGCGCCCTTCGGTGGCTCAGTGCATGGAAGTGATCGGCTTAATGGTAGCGGCGATGGACATAGTGCCATTTGCGCGCCTACATCTCAGACCGCTGCAATTATGCATGCTCAGTCAGTGGAATGGGGATTACACAGATTTGTCCCCTCTGCTAAATCTGGATCAATAGACCAGAGATTCTCTTCTCTGGTGGCTATCTCGGGTCCATCTGTCCAAAGGTATGACCTTTCGCAGGCCAGATTGGACAATTGTAACAACAGATGGCAGCCTTCTAGGTTGGGGTGCAGTCTGGAATTCCCTGAAGGCTCAGGGATCGTGGACTCAGGAGGAGAAACTCCTCCCAATAAATATTCTGGAGTTAAGAGCAATATTCATTGCTCTTCTAGCTTGGCCTCAGTTAGCAACCCTGAGGTTCATCAGATTTCAGTCGGACAACATCACGACTGTGGCTTACATCAACCATCAAGGGGGGACCAGGAGCTCCCTAGCGATGTTAGAAGTCTCCAAGATAATTCGCTGGGCAGAGACTCACTCTTGCCATCTATCAGCGATCCATATCCCAGGTGTAGAGAACTGGGAGGCGGATTTTCTAAGTCGTCAGACTTTTCATCCGGGGGAGTGGGAACTCCATCCGGAGGTGTTTGCTCAATTGGTTCATCATTGGGGCACACCAGAATTGGATCTCATGGTGTCTCGCCAGAACGCCAAGCTTCCTTGTTACGGATCCAGGTCCAGGGACCCAGAAGCGAAGCTGATAGATGCTCTAGCAGCACCGTGGTTCTTCAACCTGGCTTATGTGTTTCCACCATTTCCTCTGCTCCCTCGACTGATTGCCAAAATCAAACAGGAGAGAGCATCAGTGATCTTGATCGCGCCTGCGTGGCCACGCAGGACCTGGTATGCAGACCTGGTGGACATGTCATCCTTTCCACCTTGGCCTCTGCCTCTGAGACAAGACCTTCTACTACAAGGTCCTTTCAATCATCCAAATCTAATTTATCTGAGACTGACTGCCTGGAGATTGAACGCTTGATTTTATCAAGGCGTGGCTTCTCCGAGTCAGTCATTGATACCTTAATACAGGCACGAAAGCCTGTAACCAGGAAAATCTACCATAAGATATGGAGCAAATATCTTCATTAGTGTGAATCCAAGAATTACTCATGGAGTAAAGTTAGGATTCCTAGGATATTGTCCTTTCTCCAAGAGGGTTTGGATAAAGGATTATCAGCTAGTTCTTTAAAGGGACAGATTTATGCTCTGTCTATCCTTTTGCACAAGCGTCTGGCAGAGGTTCCAGACGTCCAGGCATTTTGTCAGACTTTGGTTAGAATTAAGCCTGTGTTTAAACCGGTTGCTCCTCCATCGAGCTTAAACTTGGTTCTTAAGGTTCTTCAAGGAGTTCCGTTTGAACCCCTTCATTCCATTGATATCAAACTTTTATCTTGGAAAGTTCTGTTTTTGATGGCTATTTCCTCGGCTCGTAGAGTCTCTGAGTTATCAGCTTTACAATGTGATTCTCCTTATCTGATTTTCCATACAGATAAAGTAGTTCTGCGTACAAAACCTGGGTTTTTACCTAAGGTAGTTTCCAACAAGAATATCAATCAAGAGATTGTTGTTCCATCATTGTGTCCTAATCCTTCTTCAAAGAAGGAACGTCTTTTACATAATTTGGACGTAGTCCATGCTTTAAAGTTTTACTTACAAGCGACTAAAGATTTTCGTCAAACATCTTCCCTGTTTGTTGTTTACTCTGGACAGAGGAGAGGTAAAAAGGCTTCGGCAACCTCTCTTTCTTTTTGGCTTCGGAGCATGATACGCTTAGCCTATGAGACTGCTGGACAGCAGCCCCCTGAAAGGATTACAGCTCATTCTACTAGAGCTGTGGCTTCCACCTGGGCCTTTAAAAATGAGGCTTCTGTTGAACAGATTTGCAAAGCGGCGACTTGGTCTTCGCTTCATACCTTTTCAAAATTTTACAAATTTGATACTTTTGCTTCTTCAGAGGCTATTTTTGGGAGAAAGGTTCTACAGGCAGTGGTCCCTTCCGTTTAATTACCTGCCTTGTCCCTCCCTTCATCCGTGTACTTTAGCTTTGGTATTGGTATCCCACAAGTAATGGATGATCCGTGGACTGGATACACCTAACAAGAGAAAACATAATTTATGCTTACTTGATAAATTTATTTCTCTTGTGGTGTATCCAGTCCACGGCCCGCCCTGTCCTTTTAAGGCAGGTCTAAATTTTAAACTACAGTCACCACTGCACCCTATGGTTTCTCCTTTCTCGGCTAGTTTCGGTCGAATGACTGGATATGGCAGTTAGGAGAGGAGCTATATAGCAGCTCTGCTGTGGGTGATCCTCTTGCAACTTCCTGTTGGGAAGGAGAATATCCCACAAGTAATGGATGATCCGTGGACTGGATACACCACAAGAGAAATAAATTTATCAGGTAAGCATAAATTATGTTTTTTAATGCCGTTTTTTTTCTAACACCCCACACCCGCCAACTTTAACCCCCTAATGACCACAGCACTTTTCCATTTTCTGTCCGTTTGGGACCAAGGCTATTTTTACATTTTTGCAGTGTTTGTGTTTAGCTGTTATTTTCCTTTAACTCATTTACTGTACCCACACATATTATATACCATTTTTCTCGCTATTAAATGGACTTTCTAAAGATATCATTATTTTCATCATATCTTATCATTTACTATAAAAAAATTATAAAATATAACGAAAAATGGAAAAAAACCCACACTTTTCTAACTTTGACCCCCAAAATCTGTTACACATCTACAACCACCATAAAACACCCATGCTAAATAGTTTCTAAATTTTGTCCTGAGTTTAGAAATACCCAATGTTTAAATGTTCTTTGCTTTTTTTGTAAGTTATAGGGCCATAAATACAATTAGCACTTTGCTATTTCCAAACCATTTTTTTTTTTTTTAAATTAACGCTAGTTACATTCGAACACTAATATCTTTCAGAAATCCCTGAATATCCATTGACATGTATATATTTTTTTTAGAAGACATCCCAAAGTATTGATCTAGGCCCATTTTAGTATATTTCATGCAACCATTTCACCGCCAAATGCGATCAAATACAAAAAATCACTCACTTTTTCACACATTTTTTCACAAACTTTTAGTTTCTCACTGAAATTATTTACAAACAGCTTTTGCAATTATGGCATAAATGGTTGTAAATTCTTCTCTGGGATTCCCTTTGTTCAGAAATAGCAGACATATATGGCTTTGGCGTTGCTTTTTGGTAATTAGAGGGCCGCTAAATGCCACTGCGCACCCACGTGTATTATGCCTAGCAGTGAAGGGGTTAATTAGGGAGCTTGTAGGGAGCTTGTAGGGTTAATTTTAGCTTTAGTGTTGTGTAGTAGACAACCCAAAGTATTGATCTAGGCCCATTTTGGTATATTTCATGCCACCATTTCACCGCCAAATGCGATCAAATAAAAAAAAATGTTCCCTTTTTCACAAACTTTAGGTTTCTCACTGAAATTATTTACAAACAGCTTGTGCCATTATCGCACAAATGGTTGTAAATGCTTCTCTGGGATCCCCTTTGTTCAGAAATAGCAGACATATATGGCTTTGGCGTTGCTTTTTGGTAATTAGAAGGCTGCTAAATGCCGCTGCGCATCACACGTGTATTAAGGCTAGCAGTGAAGGGGTTAATTAGGTAGCTTGTAGGGAGCTTGCAGGGTTAATTTTAGCTTTAGTGTAGAGATCAGCCTCCCACCTGAAACATCAGACCCCCTGATCCCTCCAAAACAGCTCTCTTCCCTCCCTTACTCCACAAATGTCCCTGCCATCTTAAGTACTGGCAGAAACTCTGACAGTACTAAAATTAAAGGTATATTTGGGCTTTTTTGTGTTGTTTTTTTAGCATATTTCCATATGCTTCTGTGTAGGATCCCCCCTTAGCCCCCAACCTCACTGATCCCCCACCAAACAGCTCTCTAACCCTCCCCCTCTGCCTTAATGTGCGCCATCTTGGGTACTGGCAGCTTTTTTTTTTTTTTTTAAATGGCCCTTTTCTGTAGTGTAGCTTCCCCCCCCCCCCCAAGACCAACCCCCTACCCCTTCCAGATCCCTTAGATGTTTTGAAAAAAAAAACTAAACAAACTTTTTTTTTTACTTTTCTCTTAACTTTTTTTCTGTAGTGTAGCGGTTCCCGCCCACTCCCGCCCCATGCACGCGCCTGCCTGCCGCCCCCCCATGCACGCGCGTGCGCCCGTGCGCACACCTATCAGCCCCGCCCCCGATCCCGCCCCCCCCTCCACATTACAGGACCCATCGATGGCCGCCCACCCGCCTCCCAAGTCGGCTCCCACCCACCAACGATACCGGCCATCGATGTCCGGTGCAGAGAGGGCCACAGAGTGGCTCTCTCTGCATCGGATGGCCAGAAAGTGTTATTTCAGGATGCCTCGATATCGAGGCATCACTGCAATAACCGTAAAGCAGCTGGAAGCGAGCAGGATCGCTTCCAGCTGCTTTCCAGACCAAGGACGTGCAGGGTACGTCCTCGGTCGTTAACTAACATCTTTTAGAGGACGTACCCTGCATGTCCTCGGTCGTTAAGGGGTTAAACCCTCATTTTTTGCAGTTGTTTTATTAAAAAACAAAAATGCTACTTTCTTTATTTTCAAATAAAGTATATTATACTTGATTTTGGGGGCATTTGGTGGACATTTATAAAATTAACCAGAGATCGTATCTCTGGTTAATTTTATAAGCACTAATTGCTACCACAAGCTCATGTTAGCAATAACCAGCCACCTTTAATGGCTGGTTACTTATTGTGAAAAATTAATTAATTAATTAATTTGCTTGAGCAAACGCATTTACTTTCAACTTATAATACGCACGCTACTTCCGATGCATGCAAAGAGCAGCAATAAACCCCCTATCACATGTGCTCAACAATTAGAACACCACTCATAATCTACCACAGAGACGGGTAGTATGATGGTGGTACATTACTTAGATGACTTTCTGCTGATAGCTCCTAATGTGATGCATTCCCTCATTCGGGGGTTCAGAGCTCCAGTTTGGGTGTTCGGAGTTACAGTTGTGGAACTAAATTTACTTTCCTGGGCATAGCGATAGATACAGTCAAGATTCTAAATAACCTGCATGAGGATAGTCTCCAGAAGCTGCTGGTTGATATTGTGCAAGCTCCAGTCACTGTTGGGCCTGTCAAACTTTGTCTGTAGAGTAATACCCATGGGCCAGTTGTATATTTGGAGTTTGAAGGGTCATTTAAAAGAGTGCATGTTTGCAGATGCCTTATCACAGAGGAGATGTAAGCAGACTTAAAAATATGGTAGAGGTTTATGCAGAAGTTTATCTATGTCCTGGCATGGAGGTCCCAGCCACTGTTGAGCTAGTTGCTTCATTTATTCATTGATGTGGAAAGGTTACAAGGGTATGGAGTGTACTTCAAGGGGGGAAGAAGCTTGTAGGTAACTCTCAGTTAAAGGGACATTTCAGGCTAAATTGGAATCCACATGGATGCATTTCAGTTTTGAATAAAAACATTTTTGTAATATACTTGTATTAGCAAAAATGCTTCTAATACATGTTATAGCTGTTTCAAATGAGTATTTAAGTATGCACTGTGCACCAGCATTTTATATACATCACTTGCTCAAAGAGCCTAAGTTGCTTGTACCATCTAATAATGACTCAATTTGTTAATTGCTGACATCATACAAGTCCCACTGGCATCCTTAGCAGTTGGAGTATTTAAAATGCTGGTGCTATCTAACAATGCTTCACATGCATGTGCAGAGAAAAATGTTAACAGTAATAACTTTTACTAGAAGCATTTTTGCAAATACAGGTATATTGCAAATATGTTTCTATCCAAAGATGTAATTCATCTATGCGCATTTCAATTTTGACCGGAATGTCCCTTTAAAGTTGCTTGATTATAAAGGCAAAATAGCTACGTTTCAACAAATACAGGAGAAAATACTCCCAGAAAAGCTGCACTGGTTTCTATACTTACAAGTAGCATCAGCCACTACCAAAACTATGTCTCGCATTACCACTCAAAATCCGACAATACTAGAACGTTATTCCAGTTCGAGTATTAGACACAAAAAACTTATTTCTCACATATATATATCTATACAGACGGCTACAAACAGTTCTAAGACTTCGTTAATGGAGAAATGGGAAATAGACACGAACAAGGTCCAGACCAAAGAGGAATGGGAAGAAACCTTTTATACAGCAGGGAAGGGGCTGATTAGCGCAGATTTCAAAGAGAACTGCATTAAGACCACCTTCAGGTGGTATCTCACCCCAATAATCACATCACACTATAATCAGAGGGGCAACAAGCATTGCTATAGAGGGTGTACAGCGACGGGGACATATATACATATGTGGTGGGAGTGCCCACAGATACAGCAGATATGGTACAAGCTATCTACATTATTGAGTGAGGTCCTGTCAGAAAATATACACTTGACAATGTCCCAAGCACTTTTAAATGAATACATCAAACCCTTTAACAAAGCTATAAACACATTCATACGCACCTTATGCACAGCCACCAGGATATGTATGGCCAGATACTGGAAGACTGGGACCCCCACATGGGGAGAAATATTAGAGAAAATCAAAGCTACACATAAGATGGCTGAATCAGCCTCTTTTATACAAGGGAACCATGACCAGTTCTTAAAGATATGGAATTACTGGATTCTGAAAGGATATTAATATACAACAGTAGAAGGGCAATAGTACACAAACATTATTGAACTTAGAAAGTAAATAACAGCTACAAGGGGACATAAGACACCGACTGTTTATGAAAGACCCATGTACAACATGGGGGGGGCTTCCCCCCTGGATTTGCAGCAGGTGGACGGCTGAGACAGGCAAGTTACAGTTAAAGTTTATGTTTATTTTTGTTTGGTTGTTTAGTATTTATTGTTATTAGTTGTAGTTGGGAGAAAAGGGATTCAATCTATGTATCTGAGAGCTAATGGGAGAGGAGGATAGTGGTATTGTCACAAAGTCTATATTTTTTCTTCTTAGAAGTTACCCACTCCTCTTTTCTGTTGAACGCTACAATGATATCTATGGACATATAGGAATACAGACTATTTTGATTGAATCTAAGTGAAAATTCTATTTTCTTTTCTTTTCATTCTGGCATCACATGAACTCAAGCCTACTAAGCAAGGAACTGAAAATCTCTTCTTGAAGTGGTGGGATGGGCAAGAGATTGTACCTATATGACGAATCTGTGATGTAATCTTTTTATATGATTTGCAATAAAAATAATTTCAACTAAAGTTGCTTGATTAGTTAGACATTCTAGAGGGCTGAGAAAATTTGCTGTTCATTCTCACATAGGTGCTTTATCCATCTTTTATAAGTTGCATGGCTTGTCTGCTAAAACGAATCACTTTGTGGTTAGATAAACACTCCAGGGCTGGGGTAGATCTAAAGTTAAAGGGACATAATACTCATATGCTAAATCACTTGAAACTGATGCAGTATAACTGTAAAAAGCTGACAAGAAAATATCACCTGTGCATCTCTATGTAAAAAAGGAAGATATTTTACCTCACAGAGTAAGTTCTGTGTAAAAAGTTATACTCACCTACTCCCAACTGCAGGTAAAAAAAAATAAAAATGAAGAAATGAACAGCAGCCAATCAGCATCAGCAGTGCTGAGGTCATGAACTTTTACTGTGATCTCATGAGATTTGACTTGACTCTCATGAGATTTCATTGTAAACTTCCTTTACCTGATTGGTGAAATAATATAAGAGTGCACGAGGCTCATCCCTTCAGCTGTCCTAGGACAGACATACTAATAAAAATAAAAATAAATAATAAAAAATATCTTTCTTTTTTACATAGAGATGTTCAGGTGATATTTTCTAGTCAGCTTTTTACAGCTATGCTGCATCACTTTCAAGTGTTTAAGCATTTGGGTATTATGGACCTTTAAGGTTCAGGATGTCTGTGAACCCATCACAGCACAGAGGCTGGCCAGAGTTTGAGGCAGTTTGTGTGCCTGACTATTAAGTTTCCCTGTTTAATGTAGCATTCATTCTAGCTTTCCATGAGACCTTTTTAAATGGTGATTTAGTTTGCCCTTGAACTGCTGTAGCTATTAAAGGGGTGCAGTTGGATCATGCATGCTTTGCAGAGGATTTTTTGCTGCTGTTTATTTATTAGGTCCAAAATAGATTTAGCAGACTGCAAGACTTTGCTGAGGTTACAGTCACAGTCGGATGTTTTTTCTAACAACTGAAACATCATATCTTTGAGCCCATATAACTTTTGTGTGAATTTTTTTAAAATATTTTTTATTAGATGGTGTTGTTATTAGTGTATCTTTACTTTGTAATGTATTTTTATGTGTTTTGTGACACTTTTTTGTTTCATGAAAGAGTTAACCCCAGCTCTGAGGATGCTCTAAAGGCTGTGACACACTGCAAGCGGAGCGGAGCGGCGCGCAGCATGTAGATGCGACTGTGCTTGCTCAGTGTGTCCTGCCATTTCATCTCTGAGCATTCTGCTGCGTCAGGTCGCGTAGCTGAGCGATCAGAGATGAAATACCTGAACTTCAGAAGCAATGCGACGCGAAGCAAAGCAGCTGCTTCGCCTCTCGCGCAAATCGCTTGCAGTGTGTCACAGCCTTAACGAGCATTAACTTGAATTACGCTCAAGCGATCGCATTTCCTTTCAACTAGTAATACCAGCACAATTTAACTTGCACGCAAACGATTGCAAAAACTCAATATCACTTTCGCGCAAACCTTTATGCTCCATTTGTAATCTGGCCCTTTATTTTCCATGCTCCCTTATTGGACACATAATTGTAACACAAACATACCTGATTTATGTTACTTTTTACACTAAATTATACATAATGATGCATCAAAGCAAAGATTAGCCTGAGATTAATATACAGACATATTTTTAAAATTAGTGTAGTTGTATACAATTTTAAGAAAGCTGAAAAGTAACAATCTCAGAGGGTTTAGTGTCCTTTAAAGTACACAGGGTTTTGCAAAGCATAAGAAAACTTCACACTCGTTTAGATTTAAAAGCTTTGGTCTGTGTATCTTTCAGACATTTGCAGTTTGCAGCATTCGTGTTTAAACAGAAATATACAAAGCAGAATCCTTGCTCCACTGAGCCATTACTAAACAGTAGTTAGTATAACAAAATGAAAGCTGGAAAGATAATCCACCCACCACCAACAAAACATTAGGCAAATTGTAAAACTTTTAGGCCCCATTTTATTTTAGGCAACTCACAACCAGTATGTTGTTCTGTCTCTTACAGGTTTCTCCTTAAAAATGGACAGTTCACCCAAAAATGTTCTCCCCTTTAAATTATTCCCAATGATCCTTTTAACCTGCTAGAGTGTATTACATTGGTTACAAGTAGCTCCTTTACTCCTATTTCAGCATTTGAAATAGCTGATTTAGCCTGTGGTATCGCCACCTATACTGAACAAATTAATACTGGAGTATAGGCTATTGAATAGCTTAAGTATACGCAGCCAGCAGAAGAGATTACACTCTCAGTGGGATGCAGGATAGTTAAGTAATAAAATGATAATTTTCCATTGTTCTCTCTATGTATTGAGCTTTGGTGTTCTAGCCAAATAAAAGATAAGGAAGCAAGACTGTTTACACAAACTTAGAACATAATGAGATCTGATATCACCTTTAGGTTCAACCCATTGTAATAGGCTGTGGTTTCAAAGCACAAAATCAGCTACTTCATATAAACAAATAAGCATGAAAATGGAATTTCTCAAATATTTTATACTCTGCAGTTGGTATAACAAGTCATTTAAAATACATTAATGGGGGGCATGGCTAAGATTCGGCCATGACAAGTTGTAAAATCTGAAGCTTCTGGTATTTTTATACTAATCTATCGAATATCTATATGATACCCTGACATCCAACCTTAAAAATACCAACTACTATAATGCTAGCAAATACAAAAGATGTCAAACTAATCTCATTGGAACCACTGGAACCTGATCTGCCTAACATTGAACTCAGACGGTGGCCTCCTCAGGTTGCCCGAGCTACGTGGATCTCACTTCGCTGAGGTGATTAATAACTCCATTACTCACAATAGAATCAAGCCCCTGAGCCGGTAATTAAAGCAGATAGACATGGAGATATTGGACGCACTTGCTGCTTTGGAGACCCGAATGGATGCCTATTTTAACACACTTTGCCACTGCATATCCCTAGACCAGGAGGATAGCGCACTCACCTCAGAGTGCAGTATTGGGAGTCCGCCTTTCTCCGTTACTTGCTCACAGGAGACCCTCCCGCGTCCCTACTTACATGACGGCCCACCAAAAATGGCGGTGTGGCCTACCAGCACAGACTTTCACAGTGACACCGTTCCTAGACCAAAGAGCTCTCCTGATCCTGTCCCCGACATTATTGCTACTACCTCGGGCCTTGCTCTGAATCGGCCGATTGGGGCGGGGCTTGAAGCTGACATACCCGTTACCATATCTTCATCCAGCGATACATCCGTCCTTGTGCTCTATGGAACTGCCAATTTCAATACAGTGAACATTGCTCCATCAAGGCGCCCTGCTGATCCTGTCGGGATGGAAGGCTTCATGAGAGGGATAGGTCATAGTTCTGTAAGTACTGCTTTCTTCCTTGCGGCAAATGTGTCCGGATCTCCACATTCTGAAACTTGCTGGTCACCGGGTGGGTTCCTCTTTGATCTCCTCTGCAAGCACATCATGAGAACTGGTATCGGCTAATCTTCTAAATTGAGGATGGGAATGACAGAGACTGTATTACCTACCAATACAACATTCCCTCTTGTCTACGGTATCTACTCACTTCAACTGAGAGACTTGGATTTCAAAGTACACCATTCCGCATGACTCAACCTAGTACGGATCCTAAAGTAGTTATTACATATTTGTGGTGTTATACGTTGGTCCACTCACATTTATCTAAAATAAAGATTTACTGCATATATGTTCCTCTATTTTACAATAACTCACTTGATGTCACAGTGTTGCGCTATATTTCACATAATGTTACCTTAACACCTATTATCCTAGGACTGAGATGCAGAGAGACATATCTTTTCTTATCAGGGTCCTGATATACATCTTGTGAAAGCATATAAATGAGACCCCACTTATTATATCCTCACATGTATTATGTATAATTTTCAGGCAGGATAACTGGGTTTCAAAGTTGATGTCCTTGTGTCCCCTGTACCTGCTCATTTAAATTTAGAGATAAGGGTTACTAATACTTCAAGATAAAGGGTCTTAAACTAATACTGAGCTCTATGAAGATATTGTATATTTCTGATGATATATTTAGTAATATTTATGTGACCCTTAAGCTTTTAGTACTATTTATGTGACCCTTAAGCTAAGATTTATTAGCATATTTGCTTTTCTATTTTATCACAACCTAACTGATGTAACAGTATTGTACTATACCTAATCCAACCCTGACACCTATTATTTTCGACCTGAGATAGTGTGAGACATAGCCTTTTTCTTAGTACCCTGATACGCACCTGTAAAAAGCTTGCAGTTGAGATCTCATCATATGTTTCATGCACAATTTCCAGGCAGGTTAAATATGGTTTAATCCTTAAGAGGCTGGGAGATCTGATCTGTTTAATACTATATAATAGCCTATATAACAATAGGTTATACTGGTGTCATAGCCTACAATACCATATGACTCAAACCAGCATTGAGCTTACTGAAGACAGTACACATCTCTGTTGATGTATTTGGCACTACTCATATAACCCTTAAGCGAAGATCTATAAAAATATATCTGCCCTCACATGTACCATGTATTATCTTCAGACAGGTTATATTTTTCTTATGCTAAGGCCCTTGGGTTTACAGTACATGCTCATTTAATCTCAGAGATAAAGGTGTCTAAGCTTTGCATGTCCCTGATGTTATACTTGTTATAATGTTACTCATATAATCCATAAGCTAAGATTTATTTGCATATTTGAGACACTCATATAAACCTTAAGCTAAGACTCACTAGCATAATTGCTTTATACTCAACCACAACCTACCTGAATTAACGGTATTACTGTGTACTTTACTTATTATTACCCTGGCACCTTTTGTCTCAGAACTGAGGCAAAAGTGAGACGTATTCTTATTACCAATGGATATACACCTCTTATAAACTTATAGCCGGGACCTCATGTGGAGTAAACTCACATGTACCATGCATATTGTTCAGCTAGGTTAAAGATGTTTTATTACAAATAATGATGGGTACTTTGTATTGTAATATATATAATAACCTGCACTATACATGAAACTTAAGCGCTGATTATGCCCACGGCACTTACTCTGATTAGATAGGCACATTACTCATCTCTTTAGGGATCCAGGCTATAGATTTCAAAGTGTGCTCAATACTGGCCTCTTCTTTAAGTATTTACACATATTACCGCATGCTCCCCCCCCCAACTCCCTCCCCCAATTCAGAGCAGCTCTTGTCTGCTGAGCTACCCAAACCATTCATATACTAACACATATTGCATACTATTATATTACCCTATAGGAAAATGAGGTTTGCATTGTTTAAAGCATATATTTTCAAATACATATTTATGTTTTAAATAATAGCATGCAGCTATTAAATCCATTTTAAGTAATCTACAATACTTTAAATAATTGACATTGTACATGACAATGCATATTTTATCAAGGAGATGTGGTTACTGCCGGAGGGCTGGCAAAACTTCACCCGGCCTAGCTGGATGCCTTGAACTCAGCGCAGAACCAGAATCGAGCCCCCTTCCAATGCTTCTTAAAAGGGGTGTCAGTCAGTTAGGGTGCAGGAGATCAAGTCACCCTAATAGTATGTTGTCTGCAAGTTGATGAGGCTCCTACGGATACCACTTGTTTGGGGGGCTACCTTCGATTGTCTGGGGTTGCTGAGTTCCTTGTTCAGAGAGGAATGGCCTGGTATTTTGGCGCTGGGCTGACTGTAATAGGCAGGATCATTCTGATATACTACAGAAAAGTTATACTCTGTGAATAGCATTACTGGGCTAAAAAAAAGCTGCACCAAGGTGATAAATCACCATAGAACAGGCAAAAAATGATATTGAACTGTTTTTTCATTCCTGTGAGTGTGCTTCTCTCTCTGTGTATGTGGGCAACTAGACATTGACTCATTCCTCCGTGTGCTTAGAGGAATATGGCTACACCTCACTGACGAGGCCCAATAAAGGCTGAAACAATCCTCTGGGGTTGCTGTGTTTCTTGTTTAGAGAGAAATTGGTATTCCGGTGCTGGACTGACTGTAAAAGGCGGGATCAGACTGATATTCTACAGGAAAGTTCTACTCAGTGAAAAGCATTACTGGGCTAAAAAGAAACTGCACCCAGGTGGTAAATTGCCATAGAACAGGCTAACAATTGTATTAAGCTGGTTGTCCGTTCATGTGAGAGCGCTTCTCTCTGTGTGTATGTAGATCCCCAACTAAGTGGTATCCCTAGGTTCCTCCTCAAAGTGCTGACATCATAATAAAAGGGCAACTTGATCCCCTGTACCCCGCTTGATAGGCACCTCTTTTAAGAAGTGTCAGACTGGGGCTCAATTCCGGCCCGGGACTGAGTTCAAGGAGCCCGGCTAGGCCGGTGAGATTTTGCCGGCCCTCCAAAGTTAGAGGCATTCAGGGGAAGTTAGCGGTTTGTGCTAGTGGGAGTAGCCTAAACTTTGATTCGGACACATCGACACAAGATCGACATGTTCGAAGCAGCAAAGTACAGATTGCGAGGAGGGTATTCACAATGATTTTCTCATCAGCTATCAGCTGTCAAGACTACATCACCTGAGCTAGTTAGAGTAGGTGTTGTAAAATTTAGATCCCCGTGGCAATATTTGTAATATTTTTAGTTTCAGTTTGCACAATAAGGCCGATTTGTGAAAGTTCTTGCGGACCTGATCCGACAGTACGGATCAGGTCCTCAAGACCTCACTGAATGCGGAGAGCAATACGCTCTCCATTTTCAGCATTGCACCAGCAACTCACAAGAGCTGCTGGTGCAACGCCGCCCCCTGCTGTCTCGCAGCCAATCGGCAGCCAGCAGGGAGGTGTCAATCAACCCGATCATATTCGATCGGGTTGAATTGCAGTGATTCCTGTCCGCCTCATCAGAGCAGGCGGACAGGGTTATGGAGCAGCAGTCTTCTTCAGACACGCCAGAAACAAGGCCCTTCAAGCTCCATACTGAGCTTGATAAATGGGCCTCAGTGTCTGAGCCGTGTAGGTGCACTTCAAATAGGGCTGCAGCAAAATGCAGACGAGCGGCAATGTAAGCGATGCGGGTGGTGACCATCACAATCCCATTGACTTCTATGGGAGAGACATCGCTGCTTGCCGGTTTTGCTAGGACATGCCCCTTTTCTTAAAATATCTTGTTAAGGACTGTCCGAATGCAAGGTCAGTGAAGCAGTTTCCTAACTGTCAGTGGATGCTTTGAATGTCAGGGCCTTCGTGTTTAAGTGTATCCACTTTTTATTTTTACAATATTGAAGTGACCATAAATTTAAAATGTATTCACCATAATATTTTTGTAATGTCTCATTATTTTGCATGCTTTTTATAATGTAACACTTTCAATTTTGGATACTCTGCTACCCCAGAGAGAATGCATCCTACAAGATTCAAACCACCATCCTGCTACTTATAACATACAGATTGCTTGAGCTGTGCAGGAGTTTATTTAGCTGTCCTTATTTGACCATGATTGGCCACAGCAAAAGGAATACGATAAATGTGTTTAAGAGATATGTTTCTAGACTACTAAAAATATATATTTATTTTTTTACTTTTGCATGATAGAAAATGTGAGTACAGGTATTATTTTGTATTACTCAATTGCAATATGGGTTCCTGACCATCTACTTCCTCTTAGAAGATACTATAATCCACAGGCTTTTACATCTATTCAAAGTTAGGAGGAGCAGAAATGCACACTAATTGTGCATCTTTCCCACCTCCACCATATCATCAACTTCCCTCAGGAGATCTGGTGTCATGTAGGTTAGGCACTTGTGCTTGGAAGCTTTGAGAAGCATATTACAGCCGATCGGCTAGATTACGAGTTTTGCGGTAAGAGCTGTGCGGTAATAACATGCACGTTATTGTCACAGCTCACTTCCCTACAGCGCTGGTATTACAGATTTTCATAAACCCGGCTTTATTAGGCAAGAAGTGAGCATAGAGCAAAATTGTGCTCCATACCGCACTCCAATACCAGCGCTGCTGAAAGCCGCAGTGATCTAGTTTTACGTGCTTGTGCACAATTTCCCCATAGACATCAATGGGGAGAGCCGGCTGAAAAAAAGCCGAACACCTGCAAAAAAGCAGTGTAAAGCTCCGTAACGCAGCCCCATTGATTCCTATGGGGAAACAAAATTTATGTTTACACCTAACACCCTAACATGAACCCCGAGTCTAAACACCCCTAATCTTACACTTATTAACCCCTAATCTGCCGTCCCCGACATCGCCGACACCTACATTATATTTATTAACCCTTTATCTGCCGCCCCCTACATCGCCGACACCTACATTACACTTATTAAACCCTAATCTGCTGCCCCCAACATCGCCGACACCTACATTATACTTATTAACCCCTAATCTCCCGTCCCCAATGTCGCCGCAACCTACCTACACTTATTAACCACTAATCTGCCACCCCCAACGTCACCACCACTATAATAAACATATTAACCCCTAAACCGCCGCACTCCCGCATCACAAACACTAGTTATATACTATTTACCCCTAATCTGCTGCCCATAACATTGCCGCCACCTACCTACATTTATTAACCTCTAATCTGCCGCCCCAACATCGCCGCCACTATACTAAATTTATTAACCCCTAATCCTAAATCTAACCCTAACCTTAACACCCCCTAACTTAAACATAATTAAAATAAATCTAAATAAAACTTACTATCATTACCTAAATAATTCCTATTTAAAACTAAATACTTATCTATAAAATAAACGCTAACGGCTAGATTACGAGTTTTGCGTTAGAGGCTATGCGGTGCTAACAAGCAGTTTTCTCTCACCGCTCACATACCTACAGCTCTGGTATTATAGATTTTTGCAAACCCGGCGTTAAAAGGCAAGAAGTGAGCGTTGAGCAAAATTGTGCTCCTTACGGCACTCCAATACCAGCGCTGCTTAAGTCAGCGGTGAGCTGGTTGTACATGCTCGTGCACGATTTCCCCATAGGAATCAACGGGGAGAGCCGGCTGAGAAAAAGTCTAACACCTGCAAAAAAAGCAGCGTAAAACTCAGTAATGCAGCCCCATTGATTGAATTAATGGAGAAATAAAATTTATGTTTACACCTAACACCCTAACATGAACCCCGAGTCTAAACACCCTTAATCTTACACTTATTAACCCCTAATCTGCTGCCCCCGACATCGCCGACACCTACATTATACTTATTAACCCCTAATCTGCTGCTCCGGACATCACCGCCACCTACATTATAAATATTAACCCCTAATCTGCTGCCCCCAACATCACCGACACCTACATTATATATATTAACCCCTAATCTCCCACCCCCAATGTCGCTGCCACCTACCTACACTTATTAACCCCTAATCTGCCGCTCCCACATCGCCGCCACTATAATAAACATATTAACCCCTAAACTGCCGCACTCCCGCCTTGCAAATATTAGTAAAATATTATTAACCCTAATCTGCCGTTCCTAACATCGCCGCCACCTACCTAAATTTATTAACCCCTAATCTGCCGCCCCCAACATCGCTGCCACTATATTATATGTATTAACCCTAACCCTAACACTCCCTAACTTAAATATAATTAAAATAAATCTAAATAAAAAAATAATATTATTAACTAAATAATTCCTATTTAAAACTAAATACTTACCTGTAAAATAAACCCTAAGCTAGCTACAATATAACCAATCAGCCAATAGGATTGAGCTCGCATTCTATTGGCTGTTCCAATCAGAACTTCAATCCTATTGGCTGATTGCATCAGACAATAGGATTTTTTCTACCTTAATTAAGATTGGCTGATAGAATTCTATCAGCCAATCGGAATCTAAGGGACGCCATCTTGGATGACGTCACTTAAAGGAACCGTCATTCAGTAAGAAGACTTTGTTTGAATAGGATGCTCTGCGTCGAATGTCTTGAAGATGGACCCGCTCCGCGTCGGATGGATGAAGATAGAAGATGAAGTCTGGATGAAGACTTCTGCCCGTCTGGAGGACCACTTCGCCCGGCTGTGATGAAGACTTCTCCAGGCTTCGTTGAGGACTTCGGCCCGGTTGGATGAAGACTTCTGCCGCTTTCTTGAGGATGGATGTCTGGTCTTTAGAACAGTAAGTCGATCTTCAGGGGGTTAGTGTTAGGTTTTTTTAAGGGTGTATTGGGTGGGTTTTATTTTTTAGATTATGGTTTGGGCCGCAAAAGAGCTAACTGAAATTTTAAGGGCAATGCCCATCCAAATGCCCTTTTCAGGGCAATGGGGAGCTTAGTTTTTTTTTTAGATAGTATTTTATTTGGGGGGATGGTTGTGTGGGTGGTGGGTTTTACTGTTGTGGGAGTTGTTTGTATTTTTTTGTAAAGGTAAAAGAGCTGATTTCATTGGGGCAATGCCCCGCAAAAGGCCCTTTTAAGGGCTATTGATTGTTTAGTTAAGGCTAGGTTTTTTGTTTTTTTTGGGGGGGGCTTTTTTTTTATAGGGATATTAGATTAGGTGTAATTAGTTTAAATATATGTCATTTGTTTATTATTTTCTGTAATTTAGTGTTTGTTTGTTTTGTACTTTAGCTAATTTAATTTAATTTATTTAATTGTTTTTAATTTAGTTCATTTATTTAATTGTAGGGTTAGGTTAGGTGTTATTGTAACTTAGGTTAGGTTTTATTTTACAGGTACTTTTGTATTTATTTTAGCTAGGTAGTTATTAAATAGTTAATAACTATTTAATAACTATTCTACCTAGTTAAAATAAATATAAACTTGCCTGTAAAATAAAAATAAACCCTAAGCTAGATACAATGTAACTATTAGTTATATTGTAGCTAGCTTAGGGTTTATTTTATAGGTAAGTATTTAGTTTTAAATAGGAATTATTTAGGTAATAATATTCATTTTTATTTAGATTAATTGTAATTATATTTAAGTTAGGGGGTGTTAGGGTTAGACTTAGGTTTAGGGGTTAATACATTTAATATAGTGGCGGCGACGTTGGGGGTGGTAGATTAGGGGTTAATAAATGTAGGTAAGTGGCGGTGATGTTACGGACGGCAGATTAGGGGATAATAATAACATAATAATATGTTTATTATAGTTGTGGCGATGTCCGGAGCGGCAGATTAGGGGTTAAACATTTTATTTTAGTGTTTGCAATGCGGGAGGGCCTCGGTTTAGGGGTTAATAGGTAGTTTATGAGTGTTAGTGTAATTTTTAGCACTTTAGTTATGAGTTTTATGTTACGGCGTTGTACCATAAAACTCTTAACTACTGACTTTTAAATGCGTTAGGGATCTTGGAAGTAGAGGGGGTGTACCGCTCACTTTTTGGCCTCCCAGGACAGAGTCGTAATATCAGTGCTATGGAAGTCCCATAGAAAAAAGACTTTAAGAAGTTTACGTAAGTCATTTTGCGGTAAGGCCAAAGAAGTGTGCGGTGCCCCTAAACCTGCAAGACTCGTAATAGCAGCGGTATGGAAAAAGTAGCGTTAGGTCCTGTTAACGCTGCTTTTTCAGCCTAACACACAACTCGTAATCTAGCCGTAAGCTAGCTACAATATAACTAATAGTTACATTGTAGCTAGCTTAGGGTTTATATTTATTTTACAGGCAAGTTTGTATTTATTTTAACTAGGTAGAATCGTTACTAAATAGTTATTAACTATTTACTAACTACGTAGCTAAAATAAATACAAATTTACCTGTAAAATAAAACCTTGGAACAGCCAATAGAATGCGAGCTCAAATCTATTGGCTGATTGGATCAGTCAATAGGATTGAAGCTCAATCCTATTGGTTGATTGCATCAGCCAATAGGATTTTTTCACCTTTAATTCTGATTGGCTGATAGAATTCTATTAGCCAATCGGAATTCAAGGGACGCCATCTTGGATGACGTCATTTAAAGGTACCTTCATTCTGGAAGAAGACGTCGATGGAAGTGGATGCTCCGCGCCAGATGTCTTGAAGATGGAGCCACTTCGCGCCGGATGGATGAAGATAGAAGATGCCATCTGGCATCTGCCCATTTGGAGGACCACTTCATCTGGCTTGGATGAAGACTTCTCCCGGCTTCGTTGAGGACTTCTTGCTGCTTGGTTGAACACTTCTCCCGGCTTCATTGACGATGAATGTCTGGTCTTCAAAACTGTAAGTGGATCTTCAGGGGATAGTGTTAGGTTTTTTTAAGGGTTTATTTTGTGGGTTTTATTTTTAGATTAGGGTTTGGGCTTTTGAAAAAGAGCTAAATGCCATTTTAAAGGCAATGCCCTTTTCAGTGCAGTGGGTAGCTTAGGTTTTTTAGTTAGGATTTTATTTGGGGGTTGGTTGTGTGGGTGGTGGGTTTTACTGTTGGGGGGTTGTTTGTATTTTTTTTACAGGTAAAAGAGCTGATTTCTTTGGGGCAATGCCCTGCAAAAGGCCCTTTTAATGGCTATTGGTAGTTTAGTTTAGGCTAAGGTTTTTTTTTATTTTGGGGGGGCTTTTTTATTTTGATAGGGCTATTAGATTAGGTGTAATTAGTTTAAATATCTGATAATTTCTTTTTTATTTTGTGTAATTTAGTGTTTTGTTTTTTTTGTAATTTAGGTAATTTTATTTAATTTAGGTAATTTATTTAATTGTAGTGTAAGGTTAGATGTTAGTGTAACTCAGGTTAGGTTTTATTTTACAGGTAAATTTGTATTTATTTTAGCTAGGTAGTTAGTAAATAGTTAATAACTATTTAGTAACTAGTCTACCTAGTTAAAATAAATACAAAGTTACCTGTGAAATAAAAAATAAAACCTAAGATAGATACAATGTAACTATTAGTTATATTGTAGCTAGCTTAGGGTTTATTTTATAGGTAAGTATTTTGTTTTAAATATGAATTATTTAGGTAATGACAGTAGGTTTTATTTAGATTTATTTTAATTATATTTATGTTAGGGGGTGTTAGGGTTAGTGTTAGACTTAGGTTTAGGGGTTAATAAATTCAGTATCGTGATGGCGACTTTGGGGGCAGTAGATTAGGGGTTAATAAATGTAGGCAAAGTGGCGGTGATGTTAGGGGCGGCAGATTAGGGGTTAATAATATTTAACTAGTGTTTGCAATGTGGGAGTATGGCGGCTTAGGGGTTAATATGTTTATTATAGTGGCGGCAATGTCCGGAACGGCAGATTAGGGGTTAATAATTTTATTTTAGTGTTTGTGATGCGGGAGGGCCTCGGTTTAGGGGTTAATAGGTAGTTTATGGGTGTTAATGTACTTTTTAGCACTTTAGTTATGAGTTTTATTTTACAGCTTTGTAGCGTAAAACTCATAACTACTGACTTTAGATTGCGTTACAAATCTTGCGGGATAGGCTGTACCACTCACTTTTTGGCCTCCCAGTAAAAGCTTGTTGTTACAGAAGCATTAGTTATTTTGTTGTGAAGAGCTTATTTCCCAGCAGCAATGCCTGAACCAGCAAGCCAGCGCCTAAGAAGGGCTCCAAGAAAACCGTAACAAGTATCATTTCATAAAGAGTTAACTCTTTTTTTTCAGCTTTTAGAAACTATTGCCTAAATACACATTTTTGCTGGCCTCAGCTCTAAGTTTAGGGATAACCAATCCCATTGTCTAATGACCTCTGGAGCCAGACTGCTAATTGATAAGATGAACTTGTAAACTTGTTATCTTAAGTACTGTAATCCTATTGTGGCCTGTCAAAGGACAGTGCTCTCTATCTAAATGTGTGATGGGGGATTTTGTGCTTCCCCCCCCCCTCTCCCCCTGGGAGTGCCCTGTGTGCATGTAACCTTAATAAAAAGCAGGCTGGGCATCCCAGTCCTGAGTTCTTGTTTGACCCTCAATCGCAGCGTTGACTCGTTTTTGTGGGCAGAAGGGTATCCTAGCTGTACTACAGCTAAGGGAGATTATTCTATATTTGCGAGACTCATATAGAATACTATGGAAAGCAGCTTCTCCCCTCTTTAGCAATAGGGATCCAGGCTACTAAGCGGTCCATCTCTCAGCGAGACTAAGGGTAACCGTAACATTTGGCGGCAGCGGCGGGATTTTCCTGGATTTCCTAGGAGAGGTACAGAACGGATGGAGAGCGCTTACGAAAAATTGAAGCGTACAACCCTAAAGGATATACTTGAAAGCAGAGGGGGGTACGCCAGCAACCGGCCGAGGAGAGAGCTGATCGCAGAATTGAACGAACTGGATCAGAGCTTCACAATGGCGGAAACACCGACCACGATTAGTGACGAAAAAACCAGGATTGTTCGGGAAAGGCTCTCATTATACGGGCCGAACCCCTCCATGGAATTGGTACAGCAGTTGATGGCGGAGGCGGACGAGGATATACGAGAGACTCGAGCCCACGAACTCAACCTAGCGAATGCACTAGTACAGGTGTTCTCCCGGGTAGGATTTCCAAAAGAAATCCTATCCGACAGAGGCACCCAATTTACGGCTGAATTAACCCAACAACTCTGGCAGGTTTGCAAAATTAAGTCCCTCCTGAGCTCCCCATACCACCCCCAGACGAACGGGCTGTGTGAGAGGTTCAATGGGACCCTCAAGCAAATGCTCAAGACGTTCACTCAGGAATACCGAGACTGGGAACGCTTCCTGCCACACCTCCTATTTGCTTATCGGGAGGTGCCCCAGGAAACGACAGGGTTCTCTCCCTTCGAGTTGCTCTACGGAAGAAAGGTACGGGGACCCCTAAACCTGATCCGGGAGCACTGGGAGGGAGAGATGGAGGCTGACGGTGTCCCCATTGTGCCATACGTGCTGGAACTCAGGGACCGAATGGAGCAATTAGCCAAATCCGTGCGGGCTAATCTCCAGTTGGCCCAGAGAAGACAGAAAGTATGGTACGATCGGGGGGCCCGAAAGAGAATCTTCACCATAGGACAAAAGGTGTTAGTACTTAAGCCGGTGAAGACAGACAAATTGCAGGCGTCCTGGCAGGGTCCCTACCAGATCGTAGAGAAAAGGGGAGACACCACTTATGTGATAGCTAGCTGCCATGACAACAATCTTAGAAAGACATTCCATGTAAACATGCTCAAGGAATATTTTGAGCGACCAGAGAACGTGACGGCCGTATGTTGTTCCCCTCAGGAAGACCCCGACAGTTTACCCATTCCAGACCTATTAGAAAAGAGTCTCCCCACAGGTATAGTGGCGCAGGTTCAGATAGGGGACCGACTTAGCCCCACTGAAAGGGAGCAGCTCAACCAACTCCTCCAGTCCAAACACCTCACCTTCTCCCCGAAGCCAGGGTACACTACTTTAACCACCCACCAGGTAGATACTCCGGGACAAGCTCCCTTGCGCCAGGCTCCGTACCGAATCCCCGAAGCAGTTAGGACAGGAATGAAGAAGGAGATCGATGAGATGCTCCAGCTCAGGGTAATTGAGCCCTCCGATAGTCCATGGGCCTCCCCAGTTGTCTTGGTGCCCAAGAAAGATGGGACCACCCGGTTCTGTGTAGACTATCGGAGGCTCAATGAAAATACCGTGACGGACGCTTACCCTATGCCCAGGGTAGACGAGCTACTCGATCGTATAGCCAGGGGAAATTACCTGACCACTATTGACCTCTGCAAAGGTTACTGGCAGATTCCCCTGGCCCCGGAGGCTATCCCCAAGTCGGCATTCGTCACCCCATTCGGCTTATATCAGTTTAGGGTAATGCCGTTTGGGATGAAGAATGCCCCAGCTACATTCCAGCGCTTGGTGGATAGGCTCCTGGATGGCTTCCAGAGTTTTGCTTGCGCCTACCTGGACGACATAGCGATCCACAGTGAGTCCTGGGAGGACCACTTAGCTCATGTGGGAATGGTTCTGGATCAGATCCGGGCTGCTGGCCTGACTCTGAAGCCAGAAAAATGCCACTTTGGGATGGCCGAGGTACAGTACCTGGGTCACCGGGTGGGGTGTGGAAAGCAGCGACCAGAGCCGGCCAAAATAGAAGCTGTCGCCAATTGGCCCACCCCCATCACTAAGACTCAGGTCCTAGCCTTCCTGGGCACGGCAGGGTACTATAGACGGTTCGTACCAGACTACAGCACACTTGCCAAACCCCTGACTGACTTGACCAAGAAGAACTTACCTCGACAGGTCCTGTGGTCTCCCCACTGTGAAACGGCTTTCCAGGCTCTCAAAAATGCTCTAATTAACGCTCCTGTCTTGGCGGCCCCAGCCCTTAACAAACGTTTTATCGTCCATACAGACGCTTCCATGTTCGGGCTGGGAGCTGTCCTCAGCCAAGTAGGCGAAGATGGAGGGGAGCATCCAGTTGCCTACATGAGCCGGAAGCTCCTGCCCCGCGAAGTCAGCTATGCAGCGGTCGAAAAGGAGTGTTTGGCTTTGGTGTGGGCATTAAAGAAATTGACTCCCTATTTATATGGTCAGGAGTTCACTCTGGTCACCGACCATAACCCGTTGGTGTGGCTGAACCGGGTCTCTGGAGATAACGGCAGGCTATTACGTTGGAGCTTATCGTTGCAACCCTTCAATTTCACCATTACTTACAGACCTGGGAAACAGAATGGCAACGCCGACGGGTTGTCCAGACAAACAGACCTCAGCCCCGCATAACCAGCGGTCTGGACAGCCTTAGTCTGCCCCGAAAAGGGGTCAGACCGTGTCTGCCAGAGTGTTCCACAGAAAGGGAGCACTGTTACAGAAGCATTAGTTATTTTGTTGTGAAGAGCTTATTTCCCAGCAGCAATGCCTGAACCAGCAAGCCAGCGCCTAAGAAGGGCTCCAAGAAAACCGTAACAAGTATCATTTCATAAAGAGTTAACTCTTTTTTTTCAGCTTTTAGAAACTATTGCCTAAATACACATTTTTGCTGGCCTCAGCTCTAAGTTTAGGGATAACCAATCCCATTGTCTAATGACCTCTGGAGCCAGACTGCTAATTGATAAGATGAACTTGTAAACTTGTTATCTTAAGTACTGTAATCCTATTGTGGCCTGTCAAAGGACAGTGCTCTCTATCTAAATGTGTGATGGGGGATTTTGTGCTTCCCCCCCCCCTCTCCCCCTGGGAGTGCCCTGTGTGCATGTAACCTTAATAAAAAGCAGGCTGGGCATCCCAGTCCTGAGTTCTTGTTTGACCCTCAATCGCAGCGTTGACTCGTTTTTGTGGGCAGAAGGGTATCCTAGCTGTACTACAGCTAAGGGAGATTATTCTATATTTGCGAGACTCATATAGAATACTATGGAAAGCAGCTTCTCCCCTCTTTAGCAATAGGGATCCAGGCTACTAAGCGGTCCATCTCTCAGCGAGACTAAGGGTAACCGTAACACTTGTAATATTGGCGCTATGGAAGTCCCACTGAAAAAAGCGTAAGTTAATTTGCGGTACGGCCAAAAAAGTGTGTGGTACAGCTATACCTACAAGACTCGTAATAGCAGCGGTAGTGAAAAAGCAGCGTTATAACCCATAACACTGCTTTTTCACTCATAACGCAAAACTCGTAATCTAGCCGTATGGTAGGAATAAATGGGTGTGAATACTGTTAACTTTCTTCTTTCTAGAAGAAAATGTAATCTTCAAGCTTTAACTGCTGCTCAAGACTAGGGGGTTATTTAAAACAATTAGGAATAATGACAATACAGTCAGACCCCAAGATTAGTAGGAAAATGTTCTGTCTGACACATTTAGGCTATTTATGTTCCATAGTGCACCACAGTAAAAGCTCATGGTTCATGCTGGTTTCTCCTAGAAGAGACTAATATGCTATCTTAAAGTCGCTGCCCTGGCGACCGCTGCAAACATCAACTATACCTCAAGTTGCCCCCCAGCCTCTACCTATCTATCTATCTATCCATCTATCCATCTATCTATCTATCATCTATCTATCTATCTATCTATCTATCTATCTATCAATCTATCTATCTATCTATCTATCTACCCCTGTCTTTTAACCTGTATCACTGTTGGTCCATTAAGAAATAAAAGCCTGGCTTCTAGTAATTGTTTTCACATATAGCATAAATAAACAAAACAAACAATAAATACTTGAATTGAATTATTTATATGAATATTATTTTTATTTCATTCTCTAAGTTATTTTTATTTTCAGTTTTGTTCACGAGACCTATTTTAACCAAAGTGAAAAATAGAAATAAAAAAATATGAAAGCAAAACAAATAATCCCGGAGGTCAGGTTATAGTCTGTTTGCTTTGGTTGACTAAACTATTAAATAGAATGTGACACTGATGTCTTTTGTTATAATGTTTACTTACTGAGTGGTTTTAGTAATCACAGTGAAATGTGGCTGTACACGTCTTCATGTGGTTTCTAATGTAAACAGTACAAATTATAATTCTTATATTTCTCAGGAAAAAAACGCATTATGAAAGTAATTTTCAACATAATAATGTTGACTGTATGTAGAGAATAAAAAATTTTTTTTATGAAGAAATAGGATCCAAAGTACACTATAGCGACATTTCGGGTTATTCAGTGATCTAGTTTGGGAAAACCATTCAAAACATGAATATAGTAAAATCAGACTTTATAGACAGAAACAAAATATATGAGATGCAGTTGTTTCTCTTGATTTTTTTTTTATAAACACATGGGGCAGACATTTGATGACAATTGCCAATGCTTTAGACCAGTGAACAGACCTGCTTCTCGGGCAGGGCGAGGGGGGCATCCGCCCAGGGCCCCCCACTTTGGAGGGGCTCAACACTTTCAGGGGTGAGTGTATGAGAAGGTTAACTGTATATCCTGTATTAAGTTAATGAAGGAGTGCTTATGGTATAAGGAGGTTTAATATATACAAAGGTAAAACTGAATGTTGGGACAGAGGGCAGGGCATACAGGGGGAGGGGAATAAGAGTGTTGGGCTATAAGGCCACACAAATTTGTCTTTCCCAGGGCCCCACAAAGGCTAAAGGTGTCTCAACCAGTGAATTACACTTTTTCTACCTCTGGGCCTGTTATCAAAATTAGTCAAGATAAAGGGGCAATTTGGAGCTCACAACAATTATAATTTGATAATATTTTTGCTTGCAGGGAAAGTAAAAACATTTTAAACTGATATTAAAATGAATAATTGTGTATAATAGGCACCACAAAAGTAGACCGGTAACTACCGCTAAGTCATTTTCGCAAGTCCGATTGTGCTGGTATTACAAGTTGAAAGTAAAAAATGATTGCTCTAGTTCTAACCCGACTCGCAAAAATGACTTATTGCTAGCGCAATACCATACTGCTCCATAGAAGTCAGTGTAGCAAAAAAAGTTAAAATAAATCACCTACTCTCGCGCTAACTAGAATAACCATAAGCCCCTACTCTAATAATCACTAAACTGCCATGCCAACAGTGTTTTGCAACAATGTATAACAAAGCTACAAATAATGTTGCAAAACACTGCTGCCATAGAGAACTAAAGACACATGCACACTACTGAGCTCTTAAGAGACTACTTAGTTTTACTCTTCAATAAAGGATAGCACGAGAATTAAGCAAATTTGAAAACAGAAGTAAATTGGAAAGTTGTTGAAAAATTGCATGCTCTATCTGAATCATGAAATATTAATTTGGACTTTTAAACATACAGCATCCAAAGATAATGATACAAATAATCTAAACATAAATAGAAATACAAACCAATTGAAACACTTTTCAGACCTCCCAACTGTCCCTAGTTGAGAGGAGCAGTCCCTGATTCTGAGTTCTGTCCCTCTGAGACAGCCATATGTCCCTCTTTAAAGATTTTCCCTTAGCCCACAGACCCCTTAAAAACATCCACAATTCCACCCCCTAACCATCCATGATCCCTCCTCTCCTAACATAACTCCACCAACAAAATGGTGATGGGCTCCTATCAACTTCCTGTGTCCCTCATTCTCAGCCATAAATGTTGGGAGGTATAATTTAGGTTACAGAAATTTTTCTGAACAACTGGTTATGACTTCAGACTTACCAAACGTACAAAACAGGTGCACAAAAAGAAAGTTTAGTGTGTGACCCGTGCAGCACTTAAAGGGACACTAAACCCAAATTTTTTCTTTCAGGATTCAGGTAGAGAATACAATTTTAAACAACATTTCAATTTACTTCTATTATCTAAATTGATTCATTCTTTAGATATCCTTGGTTGAAGAAATAGCAATGCACATGAGTGAGCCAATCACACGAGGCATCTATGTGCAGCCACCAATCAGCAGCTACTGAGCCTATATAGATATGCTTTCAAGCAAAGGATATCAAGAGAATAGAGCAAATTATATAATAGAAGTAAATTAGAAAATTGTTTAAAATGACATGCTCTTTCTAAATCATGAAAGAAAAATTTTGGGTTTCATGTCCCTTTAAGCAGTCTTAATTAGTAGGCATGTGCATTCCTGATCATTAGTGATGATCCGAATGCGGAAGTTGGCTCCTCAAGGCATTTGGCTCTTTTCTGAGTCAGACTCCTTCTTGTGATAAAGCAATACACTAAGATCTAGATTTGAACATTAATTGGTACACAGACACAGAAGAAAATTAAAAGTTATCAAATGCGGAAGCTAGAACAATTCTACCAAACTGTATACACATTCAGGGCTGGATTTAGAGTGAAGCACTATTTATCGCTTCTGCTCATGCATTAACTCTGCTAGAAGTAAGCTTTTTGCATGCATATTACAAGTTGAAAGTAAATAGGTTTGCACAAGCGCTAACCAGAAGTGTGCAAAAAGCAGAAATTGGAATATTGCGACAGCGTTAATGTACTCCTCCATAGACTTCATTGGAGTTTAAAAAGTGAGAGAAAAAAAAACTAACACCCTTCTCTAGCAGAAACTTGATAATTTTCTCAAATGTGCAAAACCAACATGAAATATTAATTTCACCTTCCGCTGCTTCACTCGCATGGATTTTGTGATTTGTAAAAAATAGGGAAAAATGCAACCACTCGCAATGACGTGTGCCCTCACGTGTGTGCCCGTTCGGGTTGCACACTCTGACATGAACTTCGTGAGTTTTCATTAATTCTCAATGTTTGAAGTACATGAGCATCAATCAGCTAAGTTTTGGGCGGGGCATCTGGAACATCAAAAATATGTTGTTATTATTCTGTTTACAATTATTTTAATAGTAAGATGCAATTATATATTACAAGTCCTAAAGCCCGTTCACACGGGCCATTTTTTGCAGGGTACAGCGGTCCCACCCCTTGTGCTCTCTCCCTCCCCCTCTCTTTTGCTCTCTCTCCCCCCTCTCTTTTGCGCATTCTCTCCCCCTCTCTTTTGAGCTTTCTCTCTCCCCCTCTCTTTTGCGCTCTCTCTCCCCCCCTCTTTTGCGCTTTCTCCCTCTCCCCCTCTCTTTTGCGCTTTCTTTCCCCCTCTCTTTTGAGCTCTCTCTCTCCACCTCTCTTTTGAGCTCTCTCTCTCCCCCTCTCTTTTGCGCTCTCTCTCCCCCCTTTTGCGCTCTCTCTGTCCCCCCTCTTTTGCGCTCTCTCCCTCTCCCCCTTTCTTTTGCGCTTTCTTTCCCCCTCTCTTTTGAGCTCTCTCTCTCCACCTCTCTTTTGAGCTCTCTCTCTCCACCTCTATTTTGAGCTCTCTCTCTCCACCTCTATTTTGAGCTCTCTCTCTCCACCTCTCTTTTGAGCTCTCTCTCTCCCCCTCTCTTTTGCGCTCTCTCTCCCCCCTCTTTTGCGCTCTCTCTCCCCCCTCTTTTGCGCTCTCCCCCCCCTCTTTTGCGCTCTCTCTCCGCCCTCTTTTGCGCTCTCTGCCCCCCTCTTTTGCACTCTCTCTCCCCCTCTCTTTTGCGCGCTCTCTCCTCCTCTCTTTTGCGCTCTCTCTCATCCTCTCTTTTGTGCTCTCTCTCCCCCCTCTTTTGCGCTCTCTCTCCCCCCCACTTTTGCACTCTCTCTCCCCCCTCTTTTTGGCTCTCTCTCTCCCCCCTCTTTTGCGCTCTCTGCCCCCCTCTTTTGCACTCTCTCTCTCCCCCTCTCTTTTGCGCTCTCTCTCCTCCTCTCTTTTGCACTCTCTCTCCTTCTCTCTTTTGTGCTCTCTTTTGGGCAGGGCATCCGGAACATCAAAAATATGTTATTATTATTCTGTTTACAATTATTTTAATATTAAAGGACCAGTCAACACAGTAGATTTGCATAATCAACAAATGCAAGATAACAAGACAATGCAATAGCACTTAGTCTGAACTTCAAATAAGTAGTAGATTTTTTTCTGACAATTTTAAAAGTTATGTCTTTTTCCACTCCCCCGGTACCATGTGACAGTCATCAGCCAATCACAAATGCATACACGTACCATGTGACAGCCATCAGCCATTCACAAATGCATACACACTTATTCTTGCACATGCTCAATAGGAGCTGGTGACTCAAAAAGTTTAAATATAAAAATACTGTGCACATTTTGTTAATGGAAGTACATTGGAAAGTTGTTAAAAATGGCATGCTCTATCTGAATAATGAAAGTTTAATTTTGATTGAGTGTCCCTTTAAGATGCAATTATATATTACAAGTCCTAAAGCCCGTTCACATGGGCCATTTTTTGCAGGGTACAGCGGTCCAACCCCTTGTGCTCTCTCCCTCCCCCTCTCTTTTGCTCTCTCTCCCCCCTCTCTTTTGCGCTTTCTCTCCCCCTCTCTTTTGAGCTCTCTCTCTCCCCCTCTCTTTTGCACTTTCTCTCCCCCCTTTTGCGCTCTCTCTCTCTCCCCCCCTCTTTTGCGCTCTCTCCCTCTCCTCCTCTCTTTTGCGCTTTCTTTCCCCCTCTCTTTTGAGCTCTCTCTCTCCACCACTCTTTTGAGCTCTCTCTCTCCACCTCTCTTTTAAACTCTCTCTCTCCCCCTCTCTTTTGAGCTCTCTCTCTCCCCCCTCTCTTTTGCGCTCCCTCTCCCCCCTCTTTTGTGCTCTCTCTCCCCCTCTTTTGCCCTCTCTCTCTCCCCCCCCTCTTTTGTGCTCTCTCTCCCCCCTCTTTTGCGCTCTCTGCCCCCCTCTTTTGCACTCTCTCTCTCCCCCTCTCTTTTGCGCGCTCTCTCCTCCTCTCTTTTGCTCTCTCTCTCCTCCTCTCTTTTGCGCTCTCTCTCCCCCCTCTTTTGCGCTCTCTCCCCCCCACTTTTGCGCTCTCTCTCCCCCCTCTTTTGCGCTCTCTCTCTCCACCCCTCTTTTGCGCTCTCTGCCCCCCTCTTTTGCACTCTCTCTATCCCCCTCTCTTTTGCGCGCTCTCTCCTCCTCTCTTTTGCCCTCTCTCTCCTCCTCTCTTTTGCGCTCTCTCTCACCCTTCTCTTTTACGCTCTCTCTCCCCCTCTCTGTTGCGCTC